>NC_056741.1:1384880336-1385180336 GCF_019279795.1 Protopterus annectens
AGGATTAGCAAATACTACTGAAGTCATGCTGGTCCTACACCTTACCTTAGAAAAACCCTCTCTGAAACTCTACCACTATTCTGACAAATTAAGTCTTAATTTTACAATAGGGTTTTTTAATAAAGATCACAAATGTCCAGAACAGGAGGGATAGCTAAAGGCCTGTGCTGAGGCAGGAGTAAGAATTCCCTAAGTCTCTTTTTGGACTCAGAGTAATCCTGGCTTTCCTAGTGGAAATGCTCCCTAAGAGTGTTCTGCAGGTTCCATGTTTAGGGATGTTCTTCATGTTTCACTGTTGCAGTCATCACATTTGGGTTATCTGCCTGCAGGTAGCCCCTCCTCCTGCCTGAATACCAGAGTCTTTGGATTTCTGGGTCAGATGCTGTCGCTTCTTCCATGACGTCAGGTAGTCAGGGGTATAAAACATGCAGCCGACGCCATTACATCAGTCTTTCTTGCCGTGCTGTGCCCGAAGCAGTTCGCAAGTGCCGGTCGGCCATCTCCTGAAAGTTTCGTTTTCGAGTTTCAGACCCGAAGTCTTCAAAAAAGATAAATACCCCGTTGGGGATCCCTTTTTTTGCTCTAACCGATGTCAATAAAAGTTAACAATTGTCTTGCCTGTGGAAAGCAAATACCTCATAGAGATTTTCATTCTTACTGTATCCCCTGTTTAGGCCCAGACCACGACGTCCCTCGCTGTCGGTTTTGTGCCTTGTTCAACACCCGAACTATTCGTCGGGCTATTTTTGCAGCCAATTACTTTCGTACTCTATCTCAGTACTCCGAAATGGCTTTGTTAAGCCATCTGACTAGTGATCTTTTGAAAAAAAATGTAAGGATAAAGACAGACCGCATAGGTCCAAAACTGCCGACGACAGTTCTGTTAAGCTAGTCACCAGTCCGCCGGTACTCAGTGAGGCGCTTTTGCAGCCCCTGATACCTGCTACTTCAGATTCACAGGCTTCTACTGAGACCCATTCGGAGTCCGGTATGCTGCGAGATGCTTCTTCGACTATGGAACCTGTGGATGTCTCTACCTTGGATGGGTTCTGAGCCGCTGTGCAGGCACCGGCTTCTGAGGGTGTAGTCAGGCCTATAGACATTTGTATTAAATCGAGGCCATCGTTTCCATCCAGAAGTTCCAAATTCCTGAGGCCAAAAACTCGCACTACGCCTAGAAAACCGATGACCAAACTGCAGGCTCAGGCCCATATGCGTCAAAAACAAATGCTTAGAAGTGCTGAATACCTTATTACCTTAATTAGGGGTAGCCAGCCTTCCCCCTCTAAGAGACCTAGAACTGATTTTCTTTCTGATTCTTCTGATCAGGAATCTGATATTTCTGCTCCTTCTGATTACCAGGATTTGCCCTTATCTACTTATGAAGATTCTGACGCAGAGAATTCCATTCCCTCTGCTTCCCCTCCAGAAGATTTTTCTTTCGTTGAAACCTTGCATACTCTTAGGGAGCATTTCCAATAGGAAAGCCAGGATTACTCTGAGTCCATAAAGAGACTTGGGGAATTCTTACTCCTGCCTCAGCACAAGCCTTTAGCTATCCCTCCTGTTCTGGACATTGTATGTGATGCTTTCTTAGAATCTAGCCTTACCCCAGACACTTTACCTCCAGCTCCCAGAAAACCTGACAGGTACTACAGAGTACCTGACTTTCACAAGTTCCTCTTCAAGAATCCTTCTGCGGATCCAGAGACCACTTCCCAAGGACCAAAAGGCATTAAGGCTACTGCTGCCAAAAATCCTACCCCCTTCTGATAGAGATTCTAGAGCCTTAGACAGATGGTAAGAAGGTATACACTTCTGCTACTTTGGCCATTAGTGCTTTAAATTGCCAGTTTCATATGTTAAAGCATCAGCAGCATATTATGGGACTACTTAAACAGAAAATGATGTTGATTCCTGACTGTGCTGAACACAAAGAATTGCAAGATTTAATGCATTCTGCAGAACAAGTTAGTAAACATACTTTGCAATGTGGATTTGATGCTTTAGAAGCATCTTGCAGGGCTGCTGTCACTGGGTATGTACTTAGAAGGCATGCTTGGCTTAAGAAACAAAACTTGCCAGACCATGTTAAAGCTAAATTACTGGATGCTCCCTTAAACCAAGACCGCCTTTTTGGCAACAAAGCAGAAGCAGTCCTCAAAAGGATGGATGAAAAAGCTAAATGTATGCAAACTGTTAAAGATTTCCTACAAGTACAGCCTCCCAGATTCAGTAGGCATTGGCCTTCAAAGAACCTGTCCTTTCCAATCCCTTCCAGGCCTTCTCAGTCCAAACCCAGGAACAGCACACCACCACCTAGGTTACAGTTTCAGGCTACGCACAGATCTAAGCAGTGGGGGGCTCCCACTTCCAAAGTAGGGAGTAGTAAGTCACCCCCCTATGGAAAAATGGCACAATGACTTAACCTTAACCTTAACCCTTCCAAGCCCTGCTCAACTACCTGCTCCCTTAGGAGGAAAGCTCGCCCTGCATGCAAAAACCTGGGAACTCATTACTCAGGACAAATGGGTTTTGAACATAGTTCCCAGGATGCAGATTCCACTTCCACACGCTACCAACCCCAAATGGTTGGCCAGACCTACCCCCAAATCAGTGGGCAGAGGCCCAACAGCAGGTTCTCTCTCTTCTCAGTATCAGGGCTATTCAACCTGTCCCAGCAGAACAAAGGGGACATGCTTTTTATTCAGGACTTTTTCTGGTACCCAGCAAGGACAACTCCTGGCATCCTATCCTGTACCTCTCTATTCTAAACACCTTTCTGGTGGTTCTGATATTCAAAATGCTAACTCTTCAACAGCTTTTTCCTATGCTAGCCAAGGATGCCTGGCTGGCAACCCTAGACTTAAAGGAAGCTTACCTGCACATCCCAATAAGAGGATCCTACAGACAATACCTACGATTCAGGTCGGGCTCCATGCACTTTCAATTCTCTGTACTTCCCTTTGGCTTATCTACTGCGCCCAGAGTATTCACAAAGTGTCAAGCTCCAGCCATTGCATTTTGCAGGCAGAGAAATATTTAAATTTACCCATACTTGGACGATTGTCTGATTCAGGCAAAAAGCCAGGACTTGCTTTTACAACACCTGGCATTCGTAAAGAAACTTCTAACCTCACTGGAGTATACCATCAACAAAAAGAAATCTCACCTAGTACCCTGCCAACAAATTGTATTCTTGGGAGCAAGCTTGAACACAACTTCCCAGATGGCATTCCTCACTCTGGAGAAACAAGTTTATTTGACAACCTACTTCAAACTATTGGCCACAAAACCCCAGCTATCTGCAAGGAAAATACTACAAGCTCTGGGGTTCATGGCCTCTTGCATTCTACTAATTCTATATGCAAGACTGCATATAAGAAAATACCAATGGTATCTAAAAAGCCTATGGTGTCATCATTCTCAGGACCTGGAAACTGATTTCTGTCATTCCTTTGGTGGGCAGAGGCCTGCTACCACAAGGGACTCCCTTTCACTCTACCCCCTGCCACCCAAACCCTAACAGACGCATCAGACTATGCATGGGGGGGCTCAAATGGCAGGGTAGTGCATTCAGGGCAAATGGAACCCGAGACAGATGCACCTGCATATCAATCAGAAAGAAATGTTAGCTGTACAGAATGCTCTGACAGCCTTCAAAGACCGTATTCTTCCAGGACAACTATTGTTAAAGGCAGACACCACAGTTATGTGGTACATAAACAAGCAGGGGGGAACCCACTTGTACCCTCTCTGCATACTAGCCATGGCTCTGTGGAACACAGCCTTGAGCTACCAAGTACACCGACAAGCACAGTTCCTGCCAGGCAAACTAAATTCACTGGCAGACAACTTAAGCAGAAATCTCATGGACCCACACGAATGGAAACTAGAACCCGAAATATTCAGCCTTTTGAGGAACAAATGGGGGACTCCAGAGGTAGACCTGTTTGCCTTCCTTCAGCACTACCAATTGAACAAATTCTGCACAAGAACTCCCCACAGTCAAGCTTGAAAAGTGGATGCCCTGTCCTTTACCTGGGAAAGCCTCTTGGTTTATGCCTTTCCCCCCTCTGCCTCTCCTCCTGAAGGTTCTACTAAAGATCGAACAGGACAAGCCAAGGACAATACGTATTGCACCAGACTGGACACGCCAGCACTGGTACCCCTCTTGCGCAGTATGACACTGCTACAACCATGGCACCTGCCTCAGACCCCTTCCCTGCTGTCCCAGCAGGCGGGCCAGATTCTGCACCCTCCGCTTCAAACCCTGAACCTTGCAGCCTGGCTAATTCCTTGAGCTCTCCTCTAGCATCCCTCAGTAAGCAGGTGCTGGATGTCATTCTGGAGGCAAGGAGGCCTAGTACTGGAAAATCCTATGCTGAAAAGTGGAAAAGATACTGTTCCTGGAGCCAGGCTCAGGATGGGTACAACGGTGCTCAGCTTACCTTATATTCTAGAGTACTTAACAGAAATGCTCCACAAGGGCCTATCCTTCTCGTCAATTAAAATTCATGCCTCTGCCATTTCAGCACATTACAATACTGAGACACCCGCAGTGGTATGGCGGTAGCGTTGTTACCTCACAGCAAGAGGTTCTCCCATTCGATTCTCGGCTTGGCTTGGGAGTGCCTTCTGTGTGGAGTCTGCATGTCCTCCCCGTGGTTGGATAGCATTCAAAAGACATGCGTGCGTAAATGGGCGTGCCTTCGGTGAAGGTTGGGCATTGAGCTGGCACTAAGGCATTTCGTAAAAATCTACTGCCAATCATTAGTGGACCTGAGTTCCGTGGTGGCAATCCCTTACTGGAAAAAAGCCGAAAGACAAACAAGAACAATACTGAGCCACCCTCTTCTCTCACTCCTTGCTAAAACAATTCCTTAGAGGGGCCAAAAATTTAAGGACCCCCCCCCCCCCCAGGAGAGCTTCCACTTCAGCCTCGGACCTTAACTTTGTATTGGAAAAGCTCACTCTTCCCCCCCTTTGAGCCAGCTGGAACAGCAGAGTTGAAATTCCTTTCTTGGAAAACAGCCTTCCTTCTAGCCATCACTTCAGCAAGAAAAGTGTCTGAATTACAGGCCCTCATGGCAGTGGGAACCCTTCATTATCTTCCATGCGAACAGAATTTCCCTCAGGACTAATTCTTCCTTTATGCCCAAGGTGGTGTCTAGTGTGGCCCTAAATCAGTTCATTCATTTGCCTACTTTTTTCTCTAATCCACAAAACAAAGGTGAACGAATACTGCACTCTCTGGACGTGCACAGACAACTCAAATTCTATTTGGACAGGACTAAGCCTCTCAGAAAATCTGAACAGCTGCTAGTTGGCTTTGCTGCAGGGGCAGAGGGGAAGGCCATTTCAAAGCAAACCATTTCCAAATGGATAGCCCATTGCATTCATTTCTGCTATACAAGCACCATGGAAAACCTACCCCACAGGGGGATAAGATCACATTCCACCAGGGTGCATCTACCTCTGCGGCATTTCTCAGAGGAGTCCCTACCAGGGACATCCTAGAAGCTGCTACCTGGAGCTCTGTACATACCTTCACCAAGTATTACCACATGCCTATCTTTTCTAAATCCAGAGATGGATTTGCCACTGCAGTCTTGCAGAGCTTAATAGCTGGCCCTAATGCTCTTTAACTTCCTCCTCCCTTCCTTAGCTTTGGGAATCAACCAAAATGTGAAGACTGCAACAGTGAAACTCGAAGATCATAGTACAGTTGTGTACACTTACCATAAATGTAGATGTTCGAGTGTATTCACTGTTGCAGTCCTGGTTACCCTCCCTCCAGCCCCCTGACTTCTCTTGGCTCTACCTTTCCTTCTTGTTGGTATATTTATTTTTTCTGGTTTATTTGTTTTTTGATGGGGGTGTACCATACTATATAATTGCTTCCTATTGTGGGGGCACCTGACATCTGGGGCAAGAAAAACTCAAGTAATGGCGTCGGCTGCATGATGTTAAGTTGTCAATCTCGCCTTCATTCTTGCTGGATGGGTTCGGAGCCAATCCTCGGCTCCGACTCAGCACTTGCTAAGCTCGAGAGCTAATTTTACCAGCTCGAGGCAACCCTATATCCCATGATGCAAGGCGGAGATTACCCAGATCTCGTTTGCCGCTTCGCTAACGAGGTGCCTTCTTTTACCAGCTCTAGGTAAGTGAACAGTTTTAGAGACTTTTCGTCTACCCCCCTTTAAATTTATATATATATATATATTTGTATTCTGTTAATTAACGACTTACTTTAGCCCTATTCCCGTCAGTGTTCCCTTCTTTTTGAGTAAATTATCCCCTTGTCCCTAGTTAGGCCTTAGGCCTTCCCCTCCCTAAATTTTTTCCTGTCAGGGATTGTTTGTGTATGACTGTGTGTTATCCCTTTTTATTTTAATTTGTTGGACTGAGTGTTTTTGTGTGTGAGTGTGTTACTGGTGTTTCATCGACACAGCTATGTCGAAGGACACTAAGGTCTCAGGCTTCAAGAAGTGTGACTCGTGCTGTCAGAAGATGTCTCTGACAGACGGTCACACTTCTTGTGTTTATTGCCTGGGACCAGACCTGCAGGACTCTTGTGCTATCTGTCATGCTTTCAGCCCAAGAGTCCTGCAGGAGCGAAAAAATAAGCTGATATTAAGGGGCTTATTAAAGCCCGAGAGCTCCCCGACTAAGTCGGCGCCGGGGAAGCCCTCGAAACCTGTTAAGCCTTCGGCTCAGACTTCCAAGCCGTCGGCTTCAGGTTCATCCTCACCAGGTTCGAGATCGGCTCCGGCCGGAGCCGATCCTTCCATACCAGTCTCAGTATCGGCTCCATCCGGCGCCGATACTGTTAAATCCAGACACTCAGTGTCGGCTCCGGCTGGAGCCGACGTATCTTCGGCTCCGATGGCTCCATTGATCTCAAAAAAGAGATCTCGATCCCCTTCAGTGGAATCTATACATTCGGCTCCGAGATCACCCTTGCTCTCGGAGCGGAGCCATCGGAGCCATTCTTCTCGGTCATCCAGGCTATCTAATCACGACCTCGAGAGAGTGGTGAGTAGACTATTAAAGTCTCAGGCATTGGCCCAAATACTCCATAGCCCATCTCAACAGACGGTAGCTATCTCACATCCACCGAACATTCCTCCTTCGACTCTCTTACAGAGCTCGGAGCCGGAGCTCTTCGGAACCGGCACCGTTGTGACTTCAGAGCCGATACCACCCCTTTCGGCTCCGTCGTCCTCGGCTCCGATTTTCTCCTTGAGACCTTCATTGGAGGGATCCGGGCATCTGGTCTCTCTCGCCTCCGAGGGGGCGAGTGGCATCGGACCCTTGTCCAACCCCGTTCTCCCTCTTGGAGCTTCGGCGTTGGTGAGCTCGGCCCCATCTGCCTCGGAGCCTTCCCTCTCGGTGAGGCCTGGGGTTCCTATCTCTTCGGAGTGGGAACTTTCTGGTCTCTCTGATGGGGGAGCCTTCGAGGTGATGAGGAATGTACTAGCCCCTGGGCTTAGTCAACGGACAGTTCCATCAGCTCCTCCCACTACAGTGCCTGCTGAAGTCTCTTCTCACTCTCTTGCTCCCGGACCCAGAGATCCAACGCCTCAGGTTTCCCCATTGGGGATATCTTCCTTTTCCGAGGCTTCTCCTGATCCATCAGGGGAACCCCCGCGTAAGAGGACATGTAAGAGGAAACATATAGACTCCCCTGAGTCTACTACATCAGATACTGACTTGGATGAGTCAGAGGGATCACCAAGGTCCTCCTCTGAGGATGTCTCATTTTCAGACATCCTTGAAATCCTTAAGCAGAGGGGGAACTGGCCCTCCCTTAATCCTTCCGAGGACGAGTCAGTATACCTGGAGGCGTTCTGATCTCGACCCTCCACCTCCTGGGTGTCTCCGCCTTTCAACCCTCTCATGGAGGTAGTGGCTCGGAAGGTGTGGATGGCTCCAGATTCGGTGGAACCTATCCCTAGGAGACCTTTAAAATTTATTACGGCCCCACAAGATAGACAATATTTAACAAAGGGTGTCCCAGTTGATGCCATGGTGGTGGCTGCTGCCACCAAGAAGGAATTAGCTGATCCTTCAGTACCTGTCCATCCTCCTAACAAGGATTCTAGGACTATGGACAGGTGCAGTAAGCGATTTTTCTTCAGCGACTTTTGCCATGAGATCGCTGAACTGCTTATGCCACTTCACCCGCCTTCAAAGAGATGTTCTTAAAGAGTTGGGAAAAGTTTTACAGGATCCGTCAGCTGCTGGGTCTCAGGATAAGATTAGCACACAGCTAGGAATCCTTAACTCCATTGCTAACTCCTCCATGCGGCTCATTTCTTATGCAGCCGATGGAGCGAGTAGGGCCGCAGGCACAGGAGTGGCTTTAAGGCATCAGTCCTGGATGCGGCTTTGTAATTTTGCAGACCCCTTCAAGGCGTCTTTCACAAACTCCCCCTTTGATGGCTTGACCTTGTTCGGTCCTCAAGTGAAAGACACATTGACTAGATGCGAACAAGATGGCAAGACTCTTTTTGCCATAGGAGTCCGTTTCTCCACCCCTTCTAGACCTTACCCCAAAGGACAGAAGGGAGGGAAAATGTGGTTCCGCAAATCTCAAGGAGTCACGCCTGACGCAAGAAGTCAGTTTACCCCCAGAGGCAGAGGGGGTAACAATAATAGACGCCACCCTAGGGGCAGAGGTGGTCCGCAGAATCAGGGTAGCAGAGAGCCTCTTTCTGACAAACCCTTCCAGCATCCCTGAGATGTTGCCCGATTGTCCGCCTTCGGAGGCAGTCAGGGGAAAATTATCGCTGTACCCAATAGCCTGGCTTTCCCTTTCTCAAGACAAATGGGTACAGTCAATTATATCCGAGGGTTACAAAATTCCCTTTATTCAAACCCCAATTCAACAAAAGGGAACCCTTCCAGATGTTCCACCCAGTCTAAGGGAACTAGCAGTACTAGAAATATCAAAACTGCTAGTAAAAAGAGCCATCCAGCCAGTCCCAGCGGACCAAATAGGATCCGGAATCTACTCAAGGTTCTTTTTAGTTCCAAAAAAGACAGGGGACTTGAGACCAATATTAGATCTGAGCAAACTCAACAAGTTTGTAAAGAAATCAAGATTCCGGATGGTCGCGCTTCAGTCCATTCTGCCCTTTCTGGGCAAGGACAATTGGAGGTGCTCGATAGATCTTCAGGATGCGTACTATCACATAAAAATTCACAGATGCTCCAGAAGATTTCTCCGCTTTCGGCTGGGGACCAGTCACTTCCAATTCAGAGCCCTGCCCTTTGGACTCACTACAGCCCCCAGAGTGTTCACCAAATGCATGGCAGTGGTTACGGCTCACCTGAGACGTCAAGGATTCCAGGTGTTTCCATATCTAGACGACTGGCTCCTCACTGCCACCACCAGGCATCAGCTTCTCCAAGCCAGAAATTACACCATTCACACTTGCAGAGGGTTAGGAATTTCTATAAATTTCAAAAAATCTGCCTTGTCGCCTTGTCAATCTATTACTTTTATAGGCGCAAGATTGGACACCGTACAACTTTCAGCAAGGTTAACAGAACAAAGGATCTTGGACATTCAAAGACACGTCCAAGTGATTCTCTTCAGCAACAAAATTCAGGCCAGATTTGCTCTGAAAGCACTGGGTCTTATGGCGGCCGCCATAACACTTCTTCCCCTCGCCCACTTCTACATGTGGCTTCTACAATGGATGCCATTCACCCAATGGTCTTTTCAACAGCTTCCCATGCGTCACAAGATCATAGTAACTCCAACTTGCAAAAGACATCTGACTTGGTGGATATCGTCCCCTCAAATCCATCAAGGCAGACCATTTGTTCCTCTTGCCCCAGTTGCCACGGTTATATCGGACACCTCCCTGATCGGGGGGGGGGGGCATTATCAGGGCAGAATGGTCCATGGCACTTGGCAACCTTTCGAGTACCATCTGCACATAAATGTTCTGGAGATGAGAGCAGTGCTTTTAATGTTGCAAGCCCTCAACAACTCTCTTCCCCTGGGAACTATTGCAGTCCAAACGGACAATATGTCCATAGTGCGTTATATAAGCAAACAGGGCGGAACCAAGTCCTATCCACTGTGTCGAGAGGCTCTCAGACTTTGGCAATGGGCAATCTCCTCTCACCGGTTTCTGATAGCAACGCACATCCCCGGGAAATCCAACATCATAGCAGACAGATTGAGCAGAGCTATTCTCATGCCTCACGAGTGGTCTCTCAAACAGTCAGTGACGGAAGAGATTTTTCAGAAGTGGGGCCTTCCTTGCTGCGACCTTTTCGCTACACCTCAAAACAGCAAATGCCCAGACTTCTTCTCTCTCTTCCCCTTCCAGGCCATCCCCCCAGAGACGCTCTAACCCAAGATTGGCCCCGGGGACTTCTTTATGCCTTCCCTCCTTTTCTGCTGATACCTCAGCTAATTCAGAAAGCAACCGCCTTGAGAGCCAAGTTGATTCTCATTGCCCATTATTGGCCTCGACAGATATGGTTTCCGTTCCTACATCATTACCTCTTGGTGCAGCCATGGCATCTGGACCCGGTTCCAGATCTTCTGACCCACCAGTCGGGTCAACTGCACCAATCCATACCTTCTCTCAACCTCACTGCTTGGTTGCTCCACTTCCATCCTTAGCCAGACTTCCTATGATTTCTAATCCTGTATGGGATATCATAGTAGCTTCCCTAAAATCTTCTACCAGAAAGATCTACACTAGTAAATGGCGACGTTTCTCTTTCTGGGCAAAAGCTAGGAACATAGACCCCTATACTGCTCCAATTCATTCGGTATTGGACTTCCTAGCTGACATTTTTAATTCAGGATCCTCTTCTTCCACAGTGAAAGTTCAACTGGCAGCCATTTCAAATTTTCATATAGGCTTTTTGGACCACAACATTATGTCACATAAACTTTGCAAGGCATTCCTTCAGGGTATCTTTTTATTGAAACCTCCGATTAGAGACCCCCCACCACAGTGGGATCTAAATTTAATTTTAACATCCTTGATTCTTCCCCTGTTCAAACCTGCAGCTGCCTGTTCTTTGAAATTGCTTTCTTGGAAGACACTTTTTCTAGTTGCCATTACATCTGCCAGGAGAGTATCTGAGCTTCATGCTCTCTGTATTCGCCCTCCCTATCTAATATTCCACAAAGACAGGGTATCTCTAAGGACTAATCTGCCTTTCTTACCAAAGGTGGCATCACAGACTAACCTAAATCAATCCATTGATCTTCCAGTATTTTTCCCCGAATTATTCTGATAGAGCTGAACAAAAGTTACATTATCTCGATGTTCACCGCCAGCTCAGATATTATCTGGACAAGACAAAAATTTTTAGGAAATCTGATCAACTATTTCTATCCTATGCAGAGAACAGGAAAGGCCTTCCAGTTTCTAAGGTAACTTTATCTAGGTGGCTGTCTTCTGTGATCACTTACATTTATCAGCTCAGAGGCAAAGAGTTGGTTTCTAACCCAAAGCCCATTCTACCAGAGCTCTAGCTACATCTACAGCTTTTCAAGCTAGACTTCCAATAGACACTATTTGTGCAGCAGCCACATGGGCCTCTCCTCATACCTTTGTTTCACATTACAAATTAGATTTGGTTTCCAGAGACAGAGCAAATTTTGGTTCCACCGTTCTCAAGAGTCTGTTCCATTGAGCCACCCAGGATAGAGGTGCTTGGGACGCGGTCCCATCCAGCAAGAATGAAGGTGAGATTGACAACTTAACATTTAGAAGTTATGTACCTACCATAACGTTACATGTTAGTTGTCTTCTCTCGCCTTCTTTCTTGCGTCCCGCCCTCCATCCCCCTAGCCTGGTCAGACCGGGAAGATTATACATCTTCTATTAAGAGGTTATTACCTTTTTTCTAGCTGTTCAACTCCTAGTGTCACTAGATTACGTTGATCCCTTCCAGAGGGTTATGATGATATTTAGTATTGTTATTTCTTCCTCCTCTTAAGTTGGAAGAAAATATTGCTATTTCTTTAGCTACCAAACGAGATCTGGGTAATCTCCGCTTTGCATCATGGGATATAGGGTTGCCTCGAGCTGGTAAAATTAGCTCTCGAGCTTAGCAAGTGCCGAGTCGGAGCCGAGGATCGGCTCCGAACCCATTCAGCAAGAAAGAAGGCGAGAGAAGACAACTAACATGGAATGTTATGGTAGGTACATAACTTCTAATTTTATACCCTTGTGACCTGACGTCATGGAAGAAGCGACAGCATCCGATGCAGAAATCTGAAGACTCTGGTATTCAGGCCGGCTGAGGGCTACCTGCAGGCAGATAACCAAAATGTGATGACTGCAACAGTGAATACACTCGAACATCTACATTTGTGGTATGTGTACACAACTGTACTTTTTTGCTATGTTTTTGTATTTGTCATTTTGACATTTCAAACACGTGTACTATAATATACATATGTGCAACACATGCAGTGCTTTAGATGGTCAATCACTTATTTCACATGGCTTCTTTCTAGAGTGCATCCAGTAGTATTTGCATTGTTTTCTTTTTGGTACGTTAGGACAGAGATGTTATTGCTGCAATAGTCAGAACAGTTCATATGCCGAAATGTGTAAATGATCCTAACTGTTTAATCAATGGCTGCCATGTCTGGGGATAGTGATGAGAAGAAGGTGGAGTGCATGGCTCTTGTCTTAAAAGGATGCCATTAGAGCCAAATTAGTTATTGTTCCAGTAGCACAAAATTTTTTGTTTGGTTAGCTAAGAGATACTTGCATTGATTTAGAAAAGACAGGTGTCCTTCCATATCACTGTTGCAGTATTCATAATCGAGGAGATCTCCTCCCAAAGATAGGCCTACGTTTGTCCAGTAAACCAAAGCCTTTAATTCTTGCCAGAGTTGGCACATCAGAGATATGCTGCCCTCATCAGCATAAGGAATAAAGATGATGTACGGATGCTCCATACTCAGAACTTTTGCCACCAGTCCAAACGCCATAGTTGTACTGCAGTCTGAAATCCCTGCACTGTGTTGGTTATATCAAGCCTTTAATATAAGTACCTTACAGAGGTTCCTTTTCTTTTCTTTTATTGTGCGTTTTGAGACTGCATGTCACCCAGGGAAAGGGAAATATCAGTGAGGGAGGCAGATCCCTCATAAAAATAGACACAAGAAGTGTATTTTTTGTGTAGGCATTTCTCACAACCTCACTCAGTGCTCTGTTTGTCAGGCATTTGTGCCATGCACTCTTCACTGACATCTGTCTTCCCTTTCCATTTATCTTAAGATCTAATGTCTCAATTTGATCCAGGCTACCATGACCGAATCTTCCTGCTCCGAGGTGCAACTGCCTTTTAAGAAAAAGGCTAAAATGTTAAGGTATGATATTGCTGCTGTCCAGCCTCTGCTGGATATCTCTCTTGATGTGGATGATACCACTGACATCTTTCAGTGCTGATGTCTGTTCCCTCTTCCACAACCTTGCAAGGACCAGCATTAAACCGGCTTCTCATACGCCCTCCAAAGCTTTGCAGACATCCACTGTGGACATGGAGGGGTAACCACTACTGATCATATCTGAGGGGTCTAGGGAGATTCCCAAAATCTTAGAGAGGAGGTGCCTAGTACCCTAATTGAGTCAAGGCAGGGTTCTTAGCCTCTGAAGTTTTTTAAAGCAATCCCCCTTTAGAAAAGACAGAAGACCAAGCAAATTTCTACCACTCCCAGAGATCCTCAGAAGTGATGGCAGGATTTTACTCTGGGTTTTTTTTTTAATGTCTTAATGGCTTTGAGACCACCTCAGGAGTTTTGGTTCCTGGTCTTGTACCCATAAAAGATCTAGGGAACCTGATTCCACTGCTGGGAATCTGACTCTGATGTGGATTTTTTGTCCTACTCTTCAAAAATGCCAACTTAGAGTATGGCTCTGAGGAAGAGGCGTCCTTAAATCCTGACTCCCCTTTGGAAGAATTGTCCTTTGAGTATATAATGGCATGATGGAGCATTTTAAGTGAGACTACTGCAAAATTTCTTACATCCAGAAAAAATAGTATGAGTTGTTGCAGATGGGCTAACTTAAGCATTATGCTATTCCCTGTATTTTGGCTGCTCTGTTGAATACTTTTTCCGTTGCTTCTTTGACTCCTGATTCCCACCCTCCTGTCCTAAGAAGCCTGACCAATTTTATAAGGTCCCTGAAGCTTTCAAATTTCTTTATAAGTGTCGTCCTAACCCTGCTGTGGTATGTGTATGTGCTGATGAGCCTTCTTGGCTTTTGCATTTCTCTAAGCATCTTCTCATAGTCTAGGATATTTGAGCCATGAAGAGGCTAGGGAAGGAAGATCTGTGCTTCTGATACCCTGGCATTTTGTGGCATTAATTGTCACTCACATGACCAAGTATAAATATTATCCCTTTTGTCTCAGTTGGAAAGTGTTCTGTCTGACCTGCCTCATTCTTATGCTAAGTTCACTGTTTGCTCTTTGGTGGGATCCACATCTCTGGTAGCTTATCACACTATTAAGTGTAGTTAAGGTCCTGCTGATGCTCCCTGTAGAGCTGTTGCTTCAAGCTCTTTTCTGAAACGATAATATTGTCTTCATATTCAAGTTTGCTTGATGGCATTAAGGCTAAGCTTCATGATGCTCTCCTAGATAATCAAAATATCTTTGGTGCTCCAATGGCAGATTTATTTAAGACCTTACAGGACCAGGGCAATGTTTCCAGATTACTTCAGACAGTTGGACCCTTTCAAGTCATCCTTCAAGGTTAGTTCATGGTCTGGACGCCCCCCCCCCTTTGGAAAGGCATTCATCAACATCCTTCAGATCATATTTCAGTGGTGTTGCAGGATTTACCAAATCATGACACAATTCAGCCCATTTCAGAGGCTCTAAGGGGCGAAGGGTTTTATTTTAAGATGTTTATGGTTCCCAGAAAGGAGGTGTCTTGAAGGCCTATGTTTGACCTTTCTTTTTGAATACTTTCCCCAATGTACCAATCTTAAGGATGCTTTCCCTCCAGACCCTGTATCCCCTTTTACTTTCTCAAGCCATTGCAATTTCCCTGGATCTAAAGGATGCTTACCTTCATAT
Source organism: Protopterus annectens (assembly GCF_019279795.1). Taxonomy (NCBI): domain Eukaryota; kingdom Metazoa; phylum Chordata; order Ceratodontiformes; family Protopteridae; genus Protopterus; species Protopterus annectens. Next base: position 1,384,895,424 of record NC_056741.1, read on the forward strand.
TCCCATTCATGCTCTATTCCGGAAGTATTTGTTGCTGTGTGTGTTCCTCTCATTTTCAGTTCTCTCTCTTGCCCTTTGATCTTTCCACAGCTCCAAGGGTATTTATTTAACAAGTGTGGGGCTCCAATTATAACTTTCTACAGGCTTAAAGGAGTCCAAATACTTCCTTATCTGGAGGATCTACTCCTTCAGGCTCCTGCAGGACCTACAATTGACCAGACTCTAGTTGCACAGGTTGGGTTTCACCATCAATCTGCAGAAATCTGTCCTGCCCCCCCAGAATCGCTTTTTCCTGGGATGCAAAATTCATAATGTTCCAATGGGGCATCTGTGCCTGCTCCCAAAGTACTGTCTCATAGGTTCATAGGTGTGTACTAGGCTAATGGCCCTGGAGCCTTTACAAACCTAGTCCATAAGATTACCCTGACATCGTCCCACCCAACCTTAGTTCCTAGTGCCTCTGTCGAGTAGAGCCACTGGAGTGATCCCTGGGATGAATTTTCTGTTTCCCATCCACTCATCAAGGTTTCTCTTGAAGAAGGCCAGTGAGGTGCCCTGTTTCACATGTATGGAAAGTCTGTTCCATAGCAAGGGCAGTCTCTGGGTTATGAACCTTTCCCTCTAGCACGTTCTGTTGATTGTGGTAATGAGGTTGAGGTCACTGGAGTGTGTGGTGCGGAGGAATTGGGATTTTTTTAGATGTAGCATTTCTAACAGAGCTGGATCAGAAATGTCTTTGTATGCCAAGCAGAGATTGCCTCTAAGTAGGTGATATGAGACTGAGAATAGTTGGAGTTTTTTTGAGTCTGTCCATATAGGACAAGTGTTTCAGGCCTAGGATCCTTTTTGTGAGGTACTTTTGCGGCCTCTCCATTTGTTGCAGGTGTCTAGTGAGGTACATGCCAAATGGGGCATTGTACTCGATGATTGGCCTAATGAGGGAAGAGTAGAGGGAGACTATGACCTCATTCTTCCTGGATGCAAAACCCTTAGTAATGAGATGTGCCACATAGAAGGACTTTCTGACCACAGTGGCAATGTGGTGATCAAAAGAGAGGCTGCTGTCAACCTCTGTTCCCAGATCTGTTGTAACACCACCTGTGTTCAGTGGACTACCATCAGTGTGGTAATTCATGGGAAACTTGTTTTTCCCAAAGGGGATGATGGCACATTTTTGGCATTGATTTTAAGGCCATGGTTCTGTCACCAGTCGGTCTCATTGAGGCCTTTCTGTAGGATGTCAACGTCACTTGGGGAATTAATAGCTCCCAACTTGCAATTGTCTGCGAACTTTGTTGGGCAGAGACCCTTTGTGTTGGCCTGGACATCAGAGAAGTGGATACCAAACAGGAGAGGATCCAGGACTGAACCCTGTGAGACTCCACTCATGACTGGTTGTCAGTCTGACTTGGAGTCCATTACTTTCACACTGTGAGTTCTATCTGTGAGTCAGTTTGCAACCCACCTAGTGATATAGGGATTGATGCCTAGCTTAGTGAGTTTTTCTATGATTCCTGAATGGGAAATGGTATCAAACACCTTGGCCAGATCAAGGTAGGTTGTATGAACCACCTTGTCTTCATCCATAGCTCTGGTAACTGATTCAAAAAAGTCGACCAAGTTGAGCAGGCATGATCTGCCCTTCACAAAACCAAATTGTGTGGGATCCAGAGTTTGGAGATTCCATATGTCATTGTTTATTAGGTCCATGATAATGCAGTCATTGCTTCCTCTGTCTCTCTTGCCAGGAAATGTGAGGGTTCTGGGGTCATCCCCATGGTCCCATTTGCCAACCTTCACATGAGAAAGTTTCAGTGGCACCTGCAGGCAGTTTGGCTTCAGCATTACCCCCCCCCCCCCCACTGGAGTTTCCAATACCTTTATTTCTATGTCTGAAACTCAAGCTTCATTTGGTGGATTCATCACACATCTCTCAATCCAGGTGTCCAATTCCAGCCTCCTCCTCCACCTCAGGAGCTCTTTATGGATGTTTCAGATCAGAGTGGAGGGTGCTGCTTCAGGCATTATGAGGGTTCAGGGTTTCTGATCCCATCATCTGGATGACATCAACATAAAAGGAATGCAGGCATTTATCCTTTCTGTCCAGGCCTTCCATTCCCTTTGGTCCCTGGGCCCTTTAAGGATCTAAACAGGCTACACCACAGTCATGTGGTACATTAACAAGGTGTGGGGCACAAGGTCCTGTCTTCTTTGCAGCCTGGCCCTTCATTCCTGGGATCTAGCTATCCAGAGAAAGTTTTTGTGCATGCATTTTACATTCCTTCAGGACAAAACCTAGTGGCAGACTCTGAGCAGGTCCAGGGCACACCGTCACTAATGGATGCTTCAAAGAGAGGTCTTTCTTGGACATAGTTCATCAGTGGGGTATCCTTCAAGTGGCTGTCTTTGCCTCCCCTCTGAACAGACAACTTTCTCACTTCTGTGCCAGAATCCCAAGTCCTCTGGCTTGGAGGGTAGGCACCATGCCTTTCATGGAAGGGGATATTGTTTTATGCTTTTCCCCTGCACAAGATCAAACAGGACTGCATTAAAATCTTGTTTGTGCCTTCCTTTTGACCCAGACAGCACTGTTTCCCCTTCCCTTTTCATCTGTCCAGGAGCAGCCATCACAGGTTACCTCAACAAATGGATCTTCTCACAAGACAAGGGGTTTCTCCTTTACCCTTATCTATTCACTCTTTAATTGACACTTTAGGTGGTATGGTTTTAATCCCCTTTAAACACTACTTCTTTGAGGTAATGCTTAAGGTTCTGACAGATGCCAGGAGACCCAATTCCAGAAAGTCATAAATGTCCATATGGAAGGGAGTTTGTTTGGTGTCTTAAACTTCATTAGGATCCCTTCTCTCTGGGGGTTCCTTTGGTTCTCTCTTAGTTGTGTGAACTGCTCCATACTACCTTGGTATATTCCTCTCTCAAATTTCACTTGTCAACAATCTCTGCCTATTTGTCTTTGACTCTACTGTTGGCCTCTATTTTAAACAATTCCTAAAAGGGATCCTCCACATCAGACCTCAAAGAAAGCCCATCTGCCCCCTTGAAACCTTAATTTTGTTTTGAAAAAAATAACCTAGATTCCTTTTGAACCTGCCACTGCTTTTCTGCAACATTGCACCTGGAAGACTGTTTTATTGGTTGCCCTCACTTCTGCCAAGAGAGTTTCTGAACTTGTGGCCTTGATGGTCATTTCTCCTTTTTTGATTTTCAGTAGGGACAGGGTGTCTGAGTACTAATCCTTTTATGCCTTGGTGGCCAATAAGTTGTCCCTTAATCAGTCTACCCAACTTCCTTCCTTTTTTTGTCCACAATCTGCTAGTGAGAAGGTTCTCCACAGCTTTGGATCTTCATAGACAATTCTAGTATTATCTAGATAAAACAAAGGCTATGTACAGAAATCTGAGCAACTTTTTGTTTCTTTTCATTCAAAGACATTGGGTTTGGCACTTTCTAAGCAAACCTCTTGGATATCGAAAGCCTCTGTTTGTGCCCAGCCTACCAGGGCAGTGCCCCCTCTAGGACTTTCTTTAAGGGTTTGGACACCAGTTCCTTCCTTGAAGCTGCTACTTGATGATCTGTGCACACCTTCACTAAACATTACAATTTGGATGTCATTTCCAGAGCAGGTTTTGCTAAGGCTGTCCTTCATAGGTTTGTGGAGGGTTCCTCTTTGCCTTTCTTCTCCCATTCCTTAGAGTAGCTTTGTACTGTCACATCTGTTATGAAAACTGCAACAGTGGCGTTTATATTATGCTGTCGAAAACTCAAACTGTCGACAGCGTAATAATCGACACGAAAATGTCGAAACCCCCGAACATCGAACATACAAAAAAAAAACCCACCCAAGTACAACACAAGTAGCCCAAACACCCCCCCGCTACTTAAATATACCAACTCCGAGATCGCACTACATTGCAGTAAACGGAAATCTCCCCTTACGGAGATTTCCGTTTACACGCACGATGATTTTCGCTTTCGACATTTTGGTGCTGACAATCTCAGCTTCGATATTGTCAGCCTTCGACAGGGTGAAGTAGACCCGCGACAGTGATATAGAAGTACATAGTACAGTTGTAAAATTGTACTATAACAGTAGATGTCCTCTTTTTCAGTGTTGCAGTATTGAATCCCTCCCTCCTGACCCCTTTTCTTCCTTTTTTTGTTGTTGGGAATATCTGTCTGGCTGGAGAGTCTTTGCCCTTCTCCATAGGCACCCCCCCACCACCACAAGATTTACATGCTGTCCTTTCTCCTGGGATGGGTTGGCTGTTGTTCTCCTGGGGCACTTCAGTTATGAGTATGGAGCATCCATACTTCACCTTTATGCCCAATGCTGACGCAGAGAGCATATGTCTGATGGTAAGAATTAAAGACTTTAGTATACTGGGAGATGTAGGACTCTCTCTGGCAGGAGATCCTATCAGTTGTGAGTACTGCAACAATGAAGAGAAGGACATCTGCAGTTATGGTAAGATTTTACCCAACTGTAGTGTCTTCATCTGAAAAAAAAAATTGCATACTTTCTACTCCTTAGCATCAAAAGAGTTGCACCACAAACACAAAACCATTTCATAAGAAGTGTACTCCTCAATAGTAGCAATGTAAAGAAAAGCTAGTCTATTAAAGCTGAGTCAGCAATTAAAGGCAAAACTACTGCAAAGTGTCTGCTGTCTTCTCCACTGATTCTCATAGGAGGCAAATTTCACAGTTTTCTTTGTGTTTTAATGCAGAAAAGGGCTTTACAGTCAGTTGCTGAGGCTTTGTAGTAAAATGTATTCAGAAAGCACAGATGATCTTAACACCAGTACGCTTTCATGTCATGAAGCTTCAAAGTAGTTTGCTCATTTGTTCATAAGGAAAGAAGTACAGAAGTTATCAGCCAAAGACTGCGGCTGTTTCTAGATGGTTTCTTGACCTAAAAAAGACAGAACATATGACCAAACTTAAAATACGGAATCATCCTGGATGGTGATTATGAATTCTGTACCTCTCTTTATAGAACATCACTTACACAGCAACCTTGGATATGAAAACACCTATCTTTTCAGTCCTTTAGGACCCTGTCAAAGAATTTACCTGACATTCCAGATAGCTCAGCTTCCCTTTCATTTTTTTTATCTTTTCTGTTTAGACTACCCCCAGCCAGTGGAATATTTACCAAATGTTTAGCTCTAGTGCATTTAGAAAGCAAAACTTATCTTTGCCCATATTGATGATTGTTTGATAGTAACAGAAACATCTGTTAGAGCACATAGAATAGAGAGTTAGTTACATTTTTCCAGTCTCTGGAAATAACAGTACAGTACTAATACTCTTACATTATTCTTTTAACATCACCAGGAGTTTGGGGGCAGTCAGAGATTCACTATCACTAATGAAAGACTTCCCTACTTAGGGCAGAGAGAGATTGAGATTCAAGCAGTCCTTGCAGACTTTTGTTGTCATTAATTTCTGATCTGTAGGGTACACGTCTTGTATTCTCCTCCTGTCCCCCTCATGCACAAAGTTGTCAACCACTGTGAAAAATACGTGTTGCATGTAAATAATGCTGCCCTTACATCAGGTCACATCCTAGGACTGTGAGGATGTAAACATGTAGCAGTACCTTATCTGAGATGCAGAAGAATGCTGGATTGCCAGTACAGCTGCCACAGTATTAAATCAGGAGTAAGGGCACTTTTTTTAAGCCAGCTTTTGAAGGAAAAGCCAAATTGTGCTTGCCCAAGGTACCAATTTCTCGAACTAAGTTGCCAGGGCTTGGTGCTAGGTTTTTGCTGATATTGACCATTTAAATAAATGAGGGTTTGGTGTGCGTTTGTGTGTCTTGTCTTTTCTTACATGTGAGATGCTTATGATACTAACTCTGTGGCTCTCTTCGGCTGCTTGATGGTAGTGTGCAAATTTTTGTAGTACAATGATCCAGTAAGTGTTACAGTGGAAGGTGCCACCTAGTGGATAGATCTTAGCATAGCATCTTTAAAAGACTTTCTGAAGTATAGTATTGGCAGTCTGAGTTGTCTTTCATTTGCAGTTTTGCTTTGGAAGCATAGCTGTCAACCTCTTAGCGCAAAAAATCTGGACAAAGCCAAAAGTAATGGGGGGACAAAACCCGCAAAGTAGGGACCAATTTTAAATATTGCTCTTACAAACTTACAAAGTTGCTAGAATAAATGATTTTGTTACCATGCATTGTATGAAGGATATAAAGTCTGAAAATCAAATGTCTTTCATTATTTAGGAAATTTAATCCTAACAGATTTGCCACAAAAATCCAGAAAAAACACAATTTTTATGAGGAACACACCAAAAATATGAGGTAAAATATAGGCAGTCTGCGAAAACCTGGACAGTTTTGAGGTATGTTTGGCAGTCATATTCTTAAATATGTTTACATATCAGTTTAGTCTTCTGTTTATTTTGAGTATTTTTTGCAATTTCCAAAACCACTTGTTGTACAAGAGGGAAAGGAGTTTTATTGGTGGCTGTTTAGTGATCATGCTCAGTAAATGACATTTAATAGTATGCAAGAATGCATTCTTTAACAAATACGTTTTCAGACATTCCTATGAATGTGAGCATGCACTACCACTATGAAGGGGTTGTTGGATAGTAGACAAAATTTCATATTATGGATACCGATTATTCAGTTGTACAGACTGCTGCCTTTCAGACTGTAGAAAATTAGAAATAAAACAAGGAAATGTGAAGTCTTCAGAGATTGCTAGACTGTTAGGGCATATTGCTGTGTTAAGTGGTAGGTTTGTCAGTTTTGTTTATTTACACAGCCACTCCTGCTCGAGTTTCCCCTGTGTACTGTGCACTACTGCGACAGCAGTGTTTAACCAGCAAACTATAATGTGTATCTGTCTTCCACATCCTTGACCATGCATACGTCCCAGTGTCTTATTGACCCTTTCCTTTACAGTTTCTTCTAGGTCTGCAATGTCCCATCAGAGTATTAAAGAAATGGATCTGGACAGGTTAATATGCATATTTGTGAAGGCCCAGATGGAACTGGTGATCATTCTCTAACCCTTGACACAGAGGGTACAGAGAGCTGCCACTTCTGCCCTGTTACTGGTCAGTCCTTTTCTGTTCCTTCTTTTAGCACTGGTGATAATAGAGCCAATGCCCACCTGTGTTGTCCCTTTGTTAGTGCTGACAGCGTTGCTTGCCTTGGCATCTACCACTTCCTTGCTATATTTGACCCTGGTGCTGTTGGAGCAGTCTGCAGTCCGAAGCTTTAGGGTTGGGGCCCAGTTGAGACTGTGATTGTCTGTGCCATCCCTGCCCCTGCCTGCATCAGCCCTGGACAGCTTGACTTTGGTCTTGACTTCGGATCTCAGTGGGTTGGTGGCTGGAACAAAGATTTCTTGTGTGTCTGTAGGTCTGGGAGTGTACTTTTCCAATTGACTGGCCTTTACTTCAGCAATTAAAGTCGTGGAGAAGATTTTGTCTCATTCGGATACTGGATCTTCACATCTGGTGTCAGATCCATCACAATCCTCCCATCTTTGTAGGGCTTTGGTTTCAAGTGAACTTGTCCAGGACAGCCCACACCAAAACATTTTGAACAGCCCCAGGCCTGGGGCTCCCCTGTTACTTCCATGCACCTCCCCTTCGGCTTCCCCCTGCCAAGTAGGTACATAAGAAAAGCCAGTGTAAGCAGGAAGTACTTAACCTCTAGTTGAAGATTCTCACCTCGATGAGGAAGCAAGGTTCCCTAAATCCCCCTGGGATGATGCTTCCTTTAGTGATCTCCTTGAATTGATGTGACAACAAGGGGGCTCTACCGCTAAAGCCCCTTTCCCCTGAGGAGTCTGTTTTCCCCAAAACCTTTGGTGCAGGCCCCTCCACATCTTGTATGGTACCTCTTCTGGACACATTCAACCTTGCCTTCGGGAGGGCATGGAGAAAACCTGATGTGGTGGAGCCAGTACTGCACAAAACTGATAAGGTTTTGTTACTGCCCAAGAACAGGTTTCTCTGGAGCATGGCTCCCGCAGTCTGTCCTGTTGTGGTTGCGGCAGCCACAAAGAAGTGTCCGAAGAAAGTGATTTGGTTTACTGTCTGACCATTTCAGGAAGCATACGTATGCTTCAGCCACCTTTTGCTGTCTGTGCACTGAACTTAGATGGCACATTTGACTTGGCTTCAGAAAGATGTGATCACTAAAGCTACTAAGTTGATAGCTTTGCAACCTGCTATCAAGTCTAATGAGACTCAGTTGGCCACATTATCTGTATCAAACCTATCCATGTGTCTTATCTCAAACGCAGTAGATGGTATAGCGCAAACAACTGGCACTGGCATTGCAGTCTGTATTCATGTCTGGAGGTGCTTGTGTAATTGTGCGAATTGCTTCATGGCATCCTTCCTTAATGTTTTCATTGACAAGTCCACTTCATTTAGACCAAAAGGTAAAGACAACTCACCTGGAGTGAACAGGATGGAAAGATGCTGTCTGTCGTGGGAGTTCACTTTTCTACCCTACAGTGGACTTTCTCAAGAATTTAGAGGGTAGGAAAAAAACTGTTCAAGTTGCACTGGTTTTCTCCGGATGCTCCAGGTGAAGGTGTATCTCAAGGCAGTGTGTGTGGTGGTGGTGGGGGGGGGGGGTAATGGCTACCTTCCTAGGGGCAGGGATGGCTTGCAGAACCAGTGCTTCAGAAGGCCTTTCTCTGGCGAGAGCCCTTCCAGCACTCCTGAAATCTTGCCCGAGTACTGCACTCTGGAGGCTGTTCAGGGGAGGGGTGCTGGATTCTCCATGAACAAGCTTGGGAAGCCTTCACTTCTGATGCCCGGGTGTTGAGAGACATTTTCAGAGGGTACGCCCTTACCCTTTCAAAGTCTGCGACAGATCCCTTCTAGATGTACCACCCCCACCAGTGAAAGGAGGCGGCAGCAGAGATTCAAAAGCTGCTCATAAACTAGTCATGCACAATGTTCCGTCAGACCAGAGAGGATCCAGGGTCTGTTCAACATTTCTGTAGTGCAATAGGAAAACAAGGACCTCAGGCACATTTTGAACCTAAGCAACCTGAACACCATAGTCAAATGGGCCAAGTTCTGGATGGTGATGGTGCAAGGCATTCTTTCTCTTTTGAGGAAGGGCAATTGAATGTTACCTACTGGAATTAAGGATGCTTACTATCACATAAAGATGGAAATGCTGCTCTCCAGGGTGGGGGTCATTTACTACCAGTTTTGAGCACTGCCCCTTGGCCTCCCCACAGTTCCTCATGTGGTCACCAGATGCATGGTAGTGATAGCACCTTGGGTTAGGGTGCTGGGATTCTGGGTCTTTCTGTACCTGGCTCCTAATGGTGACTTCAAGAGTATCGTTCATCCAGGTGAGCGACACTCTGCCCATCTGTGCCTGTCCTTGGGCATCATATTCAGTTATGAAAAGTAAAACCTTCAGCCTGTTCAAACTCTAGAGTTTATTGGATGCCATCTGGACACCACCACTCAGACTGCCAGACTTCCCCCCTTGAGATTATTATCCCTCTGACATCAAGCTAACCAAATTCTACTGCTTCAGAGGCCACCCTCTTCCTTGGTTCTTGTTGTTTTGATCTGATGGCTATGGCAGTCTCAGTTGTTTCCCTTGTCAGGTTTTTCATTCGGGTTCTCCAGTGGACTCTCTCAGTCCAGTGCTCCATGTTAACCCACCTGATGAATTTTCATATCCACCTCATCATAGGACGTTATTAAGCTATTGGCCCTGAGGCCCTTACAAGCCTAGCCACGAATTTAGCCCATGTTCCAACAAGTCAGCATGCTATGCCACTTTCCAGTAGGGACATAGGTGGAATCCCAGGGGTGTATTTTCTGTCCCCCATCTAATTTGTGCTTAAAAAGGTTTAATGAAGTACTCTGCTTTATGTGGAGAGGGAGTCTATTCCACAAAAGGGAAAGTCTCTGGGACATGCATTTGTCCCGCCAACAAGTCGTATTGATGTCACAGACCAGGTTGAAGTCTTGTGTGTGGGTTACTCGAGTGGGGTTTGACTTGCAGATATGCAGCAGTGCCATCAGGGCGGGGTTTGCGATTGCTTTCTATGCCAGACAGAGGTCACCTCTGAGGAGTCTGTAGGAGACTGAGTAGAGGGACAGGGCTTTTAGCCTATCTGTGTAGGGTAGATGGTTGAGGCCCTGGATTCTCTGTGTGAGGAATCTCTGTGGTCTCTCCAGCTGCTGCATGTGCTTTGTGAGGTACATGCTGAAAGGGGCATTGTATTCAATAATCGGTCTTATAAGGGAAGAATACTTTACAGGGATGTTATGACCACCTTGTCCCTGGATGAGATACCCTTACTAATGAGGTGGACCTTGTAGAAAGCTTGCTGTACAACAGAGGCAATGTGGTGGTCAAAAGTCAGTTTGCTTTCGACCTGGGTTCCTAGTCCCTCACGACTGATTGAGTACTTAGTGCCTTATTATCAGTGGACATGTCATTCTCCCCAAAGGGGGGATGATGCATTTTTTGGCATTCAGTTTGAGGTCACGTTTTTCTGGCGCCAGTCATTTGTTTGGGTGAGACCCTCTTGAAGAATGTCCACATCACTAGGGGTATTGACGACAGCACCCAGCTTGCAGTCATCTGCAAACTTGGTCAGCCATAGCCCACTAGATTTGGCCTGCACCTCTGAAAAGTATATCCCAAACAGCAGAGGCCCCAAAACCGATCCGTGGGCTACACCACTTGTTACGTGTCTACTACTTGAGCTGGCTTCCCCTATTTTGACTAGGTAGGTTCTATCAGTGAGTGAGTTTGTTACCCATCTGGTAAGATATGGATTGATGCCTAGTTGAGAGAGTTTATCTATTATACCTGAGTGGGGAATGGTATCAAAGGCCTTGGCCAGGTCAAGGTAGGCAGTGTGCACTGTCTTCCCCTCATCTATGGCCTTGGTGACTGTCTCAAAGAAGTCGACCAAATTTAACAGACATGACTTCCCCTTAACAAAACCAAACTGTGTAGGATAAAGTGTCTGGAGGTTGCCAATACCCTTGTTAATGAGTTCCATGATAATCCGCTCCATGGCCTTGCAGATTAGGCTAGTTAGGTCGATGGGTCTATAATTTCCTGGATCGGTGGACACCCCACCTTTGTGCAAAGGGATGACAGTAGCTGTCCTCCACTTGGCTGGAATGAAGCCGGTACTCCGGCTTTGGTTGAATAGGGTGTCTAATGGTGCTGCAAGCTCCTGCCTGACCATGTAGGATGCAGCCTGGGATGTTATCGGGTCCCATGAAGGCTGTATTTTTTGTCTTTGAGAGGGCAATGATGACTTGCTCCCTAGAGATAAGGGGAGGGGGGCAGGTACTGGGGATGGCCTGTTTTACTGATGTGGAGGGGGGGTGCAGAGGAGTGAAATTTTCACGGAACATGTCTATCAACAAGTTGGTTATATCTACAGGGTTTGTGTATGTGGTGTCCTTGACCACCAGATGTTTTTCGTGTTTCACTGTTGCAGTCATTACATTTGGGTACTCTGCTGGCAGGTTGCCCTCAGTCGGCCTGAATCCTAAAGTCTTGGGTCCTGCATCGGTTGCTGTCTTCTCTTCCATGACATCAGGGTTATAAAACATGCAGCTGACACCATTTTCTTTAGTCTTTCTTGCCGCGCAGTGCCCGAAGCGGAAGCATTTTGCAAGTGCCGGTCGGCCGACTACTGAAATATTCGTGTTTGAGTTTCAGAACCGAAGTCTTCAATAAAGCTAAGTACCCCTTTGGGGAAACTTTTTTCTTGCTTTTTACCGATGTCAGAAGAAGTTAATAATTGTATTACTTGTGGGAAGCAAATACCTCATAAGGATTTCCATTTATACTGTATTCCTTGCCTAGGCCTTGATCACAACTTGCCTGGCTGTCGGTTTTGTGCTAGATTTAACCAGTGCACTATTAAGCGTTGGTATATTTTTGCATCTAAGTATTTTGGCAACAGATTTAACTACCCAGAGATGTCGTCTGATAGCAATCCGACTACCGGAGTACATAAAAAAACGCAAAGAAAATGACAGAGAAAGGCAGTTGAGATCCAAAACCAATGAAGAAGCTTCTGCTAAGCCAGTCGCCGGTTCGCTGGTACTCAGTGAGGCGCTTTCGCAGCCCCTGATACCCGCTACCTTCGAGTCACAGGCCTCTCCCGACACCCACGTGGAGTCAGGCATGCTGCAAGATACTCAAGGTATTGGACCGAAGGATGCATCTCCCCCAGATGGGTCCGGAGCCGCTGAGCTTCTGAGGGTGTATTCAGACCTCAACATTTCTACATCAAACCGACGAAAGCTGCAAAACCAAAGGCAAAGACACCTTCTAAAACTAAAAAAAACGATGCCTAAGCCACGTGCACAGGCCTCTATGCCTAAAAAACAGATGATCAAAATGGCTGAAGACCTTATTACCTTGATCAGGGGTACCCATCCCCCTCCAGATAAGAGGCCAAGACAAGACACTGATTATGAATCTTCAGATCAGATTTCTATTTCTTCTGATTCCTCTTCTGATCAGAAATTATCTTTACCTCCCTATGAGGATTCTGATGCTGAGGAGTCTATTCCATCTGCATCTCCTCCTGAGGATTATTCATTTGGAGAAACCTTGCATACTTTGAGGGAGCATTTTCACTGGGAGAGTCAAGACTTCTCAGAATCAAAAAAGAGGCTCAGGGATTTCCTCCTCCTCCCTCAGCACAAGCCTTTAGCCATTCCCCCTGTGTTAGACATTGTGGATGATGTTTTTTCAGAGTCAAGCCTGACCCCTGACTCTTTACCTCCAGCTCCCAGTAAGCCTGACAGACAGGTATTACAGGGTCCCTGACTCTCATAAATTTTTATTTAGAAACCCTGCTGCTGATCCTGAAACTATTTCACAGGGTCCAAAGGGAGTTAAGGCCTCAACAGTAAAAACCTACCCCCTCCGACAGAGATTCCAGGGTGCTGGAAAGATGGGGAAAAAAGGTTTATACATCTGCAACCTTGGCAATCAGGGCCTTAACGTGTCAATTTCATATGCTTTAATACCAACGACATGTTATGGGATTGCTGAAACAGAAAATTATGTTGATTTCAGAATGTGCAGAAAATAAGGAAATGCAGGAATTATTGCATGCAGCTGAACAAGTTGGAAAGCATACTTTGCAATGTGGTTTTGATTCTTTAGAGGCCCTCCTGCAGGGCCGCAGTTACTGGATCTGTGATTAGGAGGCATGCCTGGTTAAAGGAACAAAATTTGCCTGATCATGTTAAAGCTAAATTACTAGATGCACCTTTACACCATGATTCTCTGTTTGGTATTAAGGCAGAAGAGGTTTTAAAGAAAATGGAAGACAAAGCTAAGTCTATGCAAACTGTTAAAGATTTTTTACAAGTGCAGCCACCTAGATTCAGTAGACACTGACCTACAAAAAATTGGTCCTTTGCAGTGTCAAACAGAGCTCAAAGGGGCAAATCCAGACACCCTAAGGGTTCCCAGTTACCAAGCTCAAGACGCATACAGGTCAAAGCAATGGGGCGCATCCACCCCCATCTGGAGGAGATAAAGCACAAACCTACAGAAAGCAATCCCAATGACTTCCCTCTGCCTACACCAAGCACTTATCTTTTGGCAGCACCCATAGGGGGAAAATTAGCACTTTTTGTTCAAAATTGGCAGTTAATAACCTAGGACAAGTGGGTACTGAACATCGTTTTACAGGGATACAGATTCCATTTCCACACTCTGCCAATGACAAATGGTTGGCCAGACCTGCCAAAAAAACAATGGGCAGAGGCACAGAAACAGGTTACATCCCTCATGGATATGGGGGCCATTCAGATAGTACCAGAGCAGGAAAAAGGACAAGGTTTTTTACTCAAGGCTCTTCTTTTTACCCAGAAAGGACAAGGCCTGGCGGCCAATACTGGATTTATCGATTTTAAATACATACCTGGACATTCCAAAATTCAAAATGCTCACTTTGCAACAGCTTCTGCCCATGCTGGGCAAAAGTGCTTGGCTGGTGACTTTAGACTTAAAAGAGGCATACCTGCATGTCCCAATAAGACAGTCGTGCAGAAGATACCGCAGATTCAAGGCTGGCTTAATGCATTACCAATTCTCTGCACTGCCCTTTGGCTTATCTACTTCGCCCAAGGTCTTTACAAAATGCCTGGCACCAGTAATTGCATTTTGCAGACAAAGAAGTATTCAAATATATCCTTACTTGGACGACTGTCTCATTCATGCAGAGAACAAGGACACTCTTCTACGACACCTGGCATTTGTGAAAAGGCTTCTAGCATGCCTAGGGTGCACAATAAACGAAAATAAATCACAACTGCTACCCTCTCAAAAGATAACATTCCTGGGTGCAAGCTTGCATACAACTGCCCAGATGGCTTACCTCACGACAGACAAACAAAGGCAACTGACTACTTACTTTAAACTGATGGCAACAGAAACCAAGTCTTCTGCAAGACAAATTCTGCAGGCTCTGGGCTTCATGGCATCCTGCATCCTACTAATTCCATATGCAAGACTGCATATGAGGAAACTTAAATGGTACCTAAAAAGTTTATGGAGTCAACATTCTCACAGTCTGGAAACAATGATTCCCTTCATCCCCTGCCTGCAGCGGGAGTTCCTATGGTGGGCAAAGGCCTGTCACCAAAACATGGGACGGCCCTTCACTCTACGCCCTGCTAGCCAAACCTTAACAACAGACACATCAGATTATGCCTGGGGGGGCCCACATGGCAGGAAGATGCATTCAGGGCATATGGGCACCAAATCAAATGCATCTACATATCAACCAGAAAGAGATGCTAGCCGTCCAAAATGCCCTAACAGCTATCAAGGACTTACTTCATCCAGGACAACTACTGATAAAGACGGACAACACTACAGTCATGTGGTATATAAACAAGCAAGGGGGCACACACTCATACCCCCTTTGCAGATTAGCCATGGCACTGTGGGACACAGCTTTGACCTTCCAGATAAATCTTCAAGCTCAATTCCTGCCAGGAAAACATAACACTCTGGCAGACGATTTAAGCAGAAACCTTATGGATCCTCACGAGTGGAAACTAAATCCACAAGTATTCAGCAGGATAACAGAGATATGGGGGAGCCCAGAAATAGATCTACTTGCCTCTCCTCAGACTTATCAATTGAAAAGATTCTGCACAAGGACTTATCACAGACAAGCATGGAAAGTGGACTCCCTATCTTTCAGTTGGAAAAACCTGTCAGTTTACGCCTTTCCTCCTCTGCCTCTTCTACCCAAGTTCCTCCTAAAAGTCAGACAAGAGAAGCCAAAGATGATATTAATTGCTCTGGACTGGCCCCGCCAATACTGGTACCCAATCCTAAGGAACTTGTCTCGATATCCAGCTTGGACCTTGCCTCAAAGACCACAACTACTGTCCCAGCAAAACAATCAGATCCTGCACAATCAACTACAGACTCTGAACCTGGCAGCATGGTTAATCATGTAATCATACCGACACCTCTCAGTAAAGCTGTGATGGATGTCATTTTGCAAGCCAGAAGGCCTAGTACTAGAAAATCTTATGCTGACAAATGGAAGAAATTTTGTGCTTGGAATCGAGCACAAGGAACTGATACAGCAGAACCACATATTCCTCAGATATTAAAATACTTAACTGAGATGCTTGACAAAGGCCTATCTTTCTTATCAATCAAAATCCATGCCTCTGCCATTTCGGCTCATTATAGTAAAGAGCCACCAATCTTTTCTCATCCCCTACTAAAGCGGTATCTTAGAGGAGCCAAAAACCTCAGGCCTCCTAGAAGACCACCATTACCTGCATGGAACTTCAGTTGTGTGTTGGAAAAGCTCACCCTGCCTCCATTTGAACCAGCCACTACCGCTGATATAAAGTTTTTATCATGGAAGACAGCCCTGCTACTAGCAATTACTTCAGCAAGAAGAGTTTCAGAGTTACAGGCCCTCATGGCTGTAGAGCCTTTTATCATATTTTACCCAGACAGGGTGTCTCTGAGGACAAATCCTACTTTTATGCCTAAGGTGGTTTCCAATGTGGCTCTTAACCAAACAGTCCATCTGCCAACTTTTTATCCAAATCCGCAGAACAAAGGGGAGAGAATTCTGCATTCCTTGAACGTACACAGACAGCTAAGATTCTACTTGAGCAGGACAAAAGCTCTAAGAAAAATTGAGCAATTACTAGTGTCATATGCTGCAGCATCAGAAGGAAACTCTATCTCAAAGCAGACAATTTCAAAGTGGATAAGCCACTGCATCCGTTTCTGCTACTCACACCATGGTAAACCTGTGCCCAAGGGCATTAGGTCTCATTCCACAAGAGCTGCAGCTACTTCAGCAGCCTTTCTCAGAGGAGTACCAACCAAAGACATTCTAGAGGCTGCTACTTGGAGTTCTGTTCACACCTTTACAAAGCATTACCATTTGCCTCTCTACTCTAAGTCCAGGGCAGGCTTTGCCACTGCAGTGCTGCAGGGCCTCATAGCCACCCCTAATGCTGATTAGTTCCAGCCTCCCAACCATAGCTTTGGGATTCTACCCAAATGTAATGACTGCAACAATGAAACACGAAGAACATAGTGCAGTTGTGTACACGTTCCATAAATGTAGATGTTAGAGTGTATTCACTGTTGCAGTCCAGGTTACCCTCCCGCCATCCCCCTGTCATTCTACAGTTCATCTTTCCTTCTCTATCTTCTACAACCTATGTGGTGTATTTGCTTGTAAATGAAGGTAAAGTTTATATTGATGCATGTTTATAAATATATATATATATATATATATATATATATATATATATATATATATATAATATTGCTACCTTTTTGGGGGCACCTGACATCGGGGGCAAGAAAAACTAAAGAAAATGGCGTCGGCTGCATGTTTTATATCCCTGACGACCTGACGTCATGGAAGAGAAGACAGCAACCGACGCAGGACCCAAGACTTTAGAATTCAGGCTGACTGAGGGCAACCTGCCAGCAGATTACCCAGCTGTAATGACTGCAACAGTGAATACACTCAAACATCTACATTTATGGTAAGTGTACACAACTGTACTTTGAGTACATCTGGGTGTTTCCCTTGAGATTGCGGACATACATGAAGAAAGCTTTGATAGTCTTTAGTAGATATGGCCAGTTTGGTCTCGAAGTTTGCTTTGGAGGATTTCACTAGTGCTCTTATTTGCTTCTTCAAGCTAAGGAGAGATTAATTTCAATTAGACACCTGCTCCTTCTTAGCTCTGGACAGCAATTTTTTTTTCCTTTTACTATAGAGTTTATTTATTGTAGATGTCCACATCATCTCTCATTGTCACATTTGTCGGTGACTGATGTCAGACCATATCCATTTGTTCTTCACAACCATTGATGCTTCCCTCCTGGGGATGGGGGACCTTAATAAGGGAAGACTGCCCCAAGGTGTACATGGTCCTGTCAGAGGCCCATCGACACATCAGTATTTTGTAGATGAGAGCAGTCCTCCTAGCTTTGCAAACTTTTCATAACTGTCTTCACAAAAGTGTGATCTCTGTTCATTCAGATTATATGTCATTGGTTTTGGTATATAAACAAGCAAGGAGGGGATACTGTCTTTCTCCTTATGTCAAGAGGCTATGACAGTGGGTGATTATTTACAGCACATACAAGGAAATCCAGCATTCAGCTGGACAGTTCAAGTAGAAGCATTATCATGACTCATGAGTGGTCCCTCAACAAGTCTGTGGCTATTCTGATTTTAAGCTACTGGGGCCAGACATGCTGCAGTCCATTTGTGACCCCCTTCAACAACAAACACAGGTGATTTTTACCGTATTCCTCCCAAGTGACTCACCAAGGGATGATGATCTGTATGCTTACCCCAGCACCCTTGATAATCAAGTTTCTGCAGAAAGTAGCCCATTACAGTGTTACCATAAACCTCATAATCCCCTTCTGGTCCAGACAGATCTGGTTACCCTTCCTGCAGCCTCATCTGTTGCACCCTCCTCGAGTTCTGGATCCCATTCCAGATTTGATATCCCATCCTTTGATCCAGCCTCACCCGAATCTGAAAGTCCTCAGGTTGACCACTTGGTTCCTCCACTTCCGATAATGACCAGAGATTCCACTGTTTCGGAAAGAGTTGCACTTGTCCATTCTTCTTTCAAGAAGCCCACCAGTAGAAATGTATATTGTAATATGTGGAGAGTATTTTACATTTGAGCCATTTCAACGAGTGTGGAGATGTTCTTCGTGTTTCACTGTTGTAGTCATCACATTTGGGTTATCTGCTTGCAGTAGCCCTCAGTCGGCCTGATTAACAAAGTCTTGGGTCCTGCGTCGGTTGCTGTCTCTTCTTCTGTGAAGTCAGGTAGTCACAGGGGCATAAAACATGCAGCCGACGCCATTATATCAGTCTTTCTTGCCGTGCGGTGCCTGAAGCAGAAGCAGTTCACAAGTGCTGGTCAGCCAACTCCTGAAATTTTCATTTTCGAGTTTCAGAAGTCAACTAAAAGCTAAGTACTCCATTGGGAAACCTTTTTTTGCTCTAAACTGATGTCAGTAAAAGTAAATAATTGCATTTCTTGTGGAAAGCAAATGCCTCATAAAGATTTTCATTCATACTGTATTCCTTGCCTAGGCCCTGATCACGATGTACCTCGCTGTCGGTTTTGTGCCTTATTTAAACCACGAACTATCCATCGTCGATATATTTTCGCTTCTAAATATTTTGGTGCTTGATTCAATTTTCCAGATATGTCTTCGGTAAGCCATCCAACTACCGCCATTCCTAAAAAACACAAAGATAGACAGAGACAGGCCGCCTAGGTCCAAAGCTGCCGAAGAAGCTTCTCCAAAACCAGTCGCCAGTTTGCCGGTACTCAGTGAGGCGCTTTCACAGCCCCTGATACCCGCTACTTCAGATTCGCAGGCCTCTACTGAGACCCATTCAGAGTCCGATATGCCGTGGAATGCTTCAACTGTGGAACCTGCGGATGTCTCTACCTTGGAGGGGACTGGAGCCGCTATGCAGGCACCGGCTTCTGAGGGTGTATTCAGGCCTATTGACTTGCATATTAAACCGCCATCTTTTTCTTCAAGGCCTAAAACCCGAAACATGCCTAGAAAACTGACGCCCAGACCACATGGTCAGGTCTCTATGCCTAAAATCAAATGATAAGAATGGCTTAAGACCTTATTACTTTAATCAGGGGAAGCCAACCTTCCTCATCTAAGAGACCTAGGACTGAGTTTGCTTATGATACTTCTGACCAGGATTCTGAAATTTATGTTTCCTCTGATGACCAGGATTTCCCCTTATCTACCTATGAGGATTCTGATGCTGAGGACTCTATTCCCTCTGCTCCCCCCCCTCGATGGATTTCTCTTTTAGTGAAACCTTGCATACTCTTAGGGAGCATTTTCTTTGGGAAAGTCAGTATTTCTCTCATTCTAAAAAGAGGCTTAGGAATTTCTTACTCCTGCCCCAACACAGGCCTTTAGCTATCCCTCCTTTACTAGACATTGTTGATGATGCCTTTTCGGAATGTAGCTTGGCTCCTGACTCTTTACCTCCTGCTCCCAGAAAATCTGAAAGATATTACAGGGTTCCTGACTCTCACAAGTTCCTTTTCAAAAATCCTACTGCGGATCCTGAGACCATTTCACATGGACCCAAGGGCATTAAAGCTACTACTGCCAAAAATCCTACCCCTTCTGATAGAGACTCCAGGGCACTGGATGGATGGGGTAAGAAGGTATACACTTCTGTAACCTTGGCCATTAGAGCCTTAAACTGACAGTTTCATATGTTAAAGCATCAGCAGCATATTATTGGATTGCTTAAACAGAAAATGATGTTGATTCCTGATTGTGCTGAAAATAAGGATTTACAGGATTTAATGCATTCTACTGAACAAGTTGGAAAACATACTTTGCAATGTGGTTTTGATTCACTAGAGGCATCTTGCATGGCTGCTGTCACTGGGTCTGTACTTAGAAGGCATGCTTGGCTTAAGGAGCAATTCTTGCCAAGTCATGTTAAAGCTAAATTACTGGATGCTCCCTTAAATCAGGACCGCCTGTTTGGCAATAAGGCAGAAGAAGTTCTTAAAAAGATGAAGGAAAAAGCTAAATCTATACAAACTGTTAAAGATTTCTTACAAGTACATCCTCCAAGATTTAGTAGGCATTGGCAGTTCGGATTCAGATCAGGATGCAGCACAATTGACCCGATGTTTGCATTGAGACAGATACTTGAGAAGAAACTAGAGAAGAGGAGAGTGTCAAACTGGGCTTTCCTAGACTTGGAGAAAGCATATGACAAGGTCCCAAGAAAGCTGATCTGGGCAGTACTGCGGTGGTTTGAAGTCCCAGAAACATTGGTAGAATTAGTACAGGCTATGTACAAAGACCCAGTGACTCAAGTACGAACAGTGTTTGGCCTCACTGAGGGGTTCCCAGTGGGAGTGGGTATACACCAGGGTTCAGCTCTGAGCCCACTGCTGTTCATACTGGTAATGGACTACATCAGCAAACAGGTTGGAGGGGTCAGAGCAACAAAGCTGCTGTATGCAGACGATGTGGCAGTACAGGTAGACTCTGATCTAGAACTTCAGCAAAGGATAGGAGAATGGAATGCAAATCTGAAGGCACATGGGATGAAAGTAAGCACAGATAAGACAGTGGTAATGGCAGCAGATAGGGGAAATCAGAAGAAGCTGAGAATAGAGATAGATGGGAAGATAGTGGAACAGGTAAACAGCTTCAAGTATCTGGGAGGGATGGTTGAGGAGAAGGGTAGTCTGAATGAAGAGGTCAAAGCTAGAATCAGAGGGGCTGCAGCCAACTGGCATAGAGTATCAGGTGTAGTATATGACAGAAGAATGCCAAAGAAGCTGAAAAAGTAAGGTGTACAAGACAGTGGTGTGACCAGTACTACTGTATGGTACAGAAACCTGGGCAGTAAAGGCAGAACAGTTGAAGAAGCTAAAGGTGATGGGAATGAAGTGCCTGAGAAAGGTGGTAGAATGCACACTGCGGGACAGGTGAAGAAATGAGGACATAAGAGCAGAAGCCAAAGTAGCTCCAATTGCAGAAAAGATCAAAGAAAACAGATTACGATGGTATGGGCACATGTGTAGAAAAGCAGAAGACAATCTGGTGTGGGAGATTTGGGACAGACAGGAAGAAGGTAAGAGGAAGCGAGGGCGTCCAGCAAAGAGGTGGATGGATTGTGTGAAAGAAGATCTGTGACAGTCAGGCATGAGTGTTGAAGAAGGCAGGAGAGTGGCACTGAATCGAGAGAGTTAGCGACAGTTAATACGATACCCTGACCCCATGTAAATGGGGAAAAAGGGGATGATGATGATGGCCTTCTAAGAATTGGTCCTTTCCTGCCTCTTCCAGGCCTTCTCAGCCCAATCCCAGATCCAGCAGAACACTCAGACTTCAGTCCCAGGGTACACACAGGACTAAGCAGTGGGGGGCCCCCCCACTTCCAAATTTGGGAGTAGTAAAACTCCCCCCTGTGGTAAACTGTCTCAATGACTTCACTTTAAAACTTCCAAGCACTTCTCAACTGACTGCCCCTTTGGGGGGAAAGATTGCTCTACATGCAAAAAAAACTGGGAACTCATTACCCAGGACAAATGGGTTTTCAATATAGTGTCCCAAGGATACAGATTTCACTTCCACACGTTACCAACCCCAAACCATTGGCCAGATCTACCCCCAAATCAGTGGGCAGAGGCTCAAAAGCAAGTACTCTCTCTCTTAAGCATAAAGGCTATTCAAACTGTACCAGAAGTGGAAAAGGGACAAGGTTTCTACTCAAGACTTTTCCTTGTACCCAGAAAAGACAATTCATGACATCCTATTCTGGACCTGTCTATTCTAAACACCTTTTTGGTGATTCCAAAATTCAAGATGCTGACTCTTCAGTTGCTTCCTATGCTAGGCAAAAATGCCTGGTTGGCAACACTCGATTTAAAGGAAGCATACCTGCGCATGCCAATCAGGGAATCTTGCAGAAGATACCTATGCTTCAAAGCAGGCTACACGCACTATCAGTTCTCTGCACTGCCCTTTGGCTTATCTACTGCTCCCAGGGTATTCACAAAGTGCCTAGCTCCAGTCATTGCATTTTGCAGGCAACGAAGTATTCCAGTATACCCATATCTGGCCGATTGTCTAATTCAGGCAGAAAGCCAGGACATATTTTTGAATCATCTGGCATTTGTATAAAGGGTGCTAACTTGTCTGAGGTACACCATAAACAAAAAGAAATCATACCTGGTACCCTGTCAACAAATTATATTCCTTGGAGCAAGCTTGAATACAACTTCCCAGATGGCTTTCCTCACGCCAGAGAAACAAATTCATTTGACAACCTACTTAGACTAGTGGCCACAAAAACCCTGCTATCTGCAAGGCAAATACTGCAAGCCGTGGGGTTCATGGCCTCCTGCATTCTTCTAATTCCATATTCAAGACTGCATATGAGGAAACTACAATGGTATCTAAAAAGCCTATGGTGTCAACATTCTCAGGATCTAGAAACAATGATTCCTATCATACCTTGCCTATGCCTAGAGTTCCTTTGGTGGACAGAGGCCTGCCACCAAAACAAGAGACTACCAGTCACTCTACCCCCTGGCGCCCAAACCCTAACAGACACACCAGACTATGCATGGGCAGCTCACCTGGCAGGGAAGTGCATTCAGGGCAAATGGAACCAAAGTCAAATGCACCTGCATATGAATCAAAAAGAGATGTTAGCTGTACAGAATGCTCTGACAGCCTTCAAGGACCACATTCTTCCAGGACAATTAATGGTAAAGACGGACAACACCACTGTTATGTGGTACATAAACAAGCAGGGTGGTACCCATTCTTACCCCCTCTGCGGACTAGCCATCGCATTGTGGAACACAGCCTTGAGCTACCAAGTGCATCTACAAGCTCAATTCCTGCCAGGAAAACTAAATACACTGGCAGACGGACTAAGCAGAAATCTCATGGACCCACATGAGTGGAAACTGGAACCAAAGACATTCAAATATGTTGATAAACAAATTGGGGAGCCCAAAGATAGACCTGTTTGCCTCCCGCCAGAACTACCAATTGGACAAATTCCACACAAGAACTCCCCACAAACAAGCTTGGAAAGCAGATGCCCTGTCCTTCACCTGGAAAAACCTGTCAGTTTATGCCTTTCCTCCTCTGCATCTCCTCTCCAGAGTACTACTAAAGATCAGACAGGACAAACCAAGGACGATATTGATTGCACCAGACTGGCCACACCATCACTGGTACCCCCTCTTGCGCAGTGTGTCACTGTTGGCCCCATGGCACCTGTCCTCAGACCCCTACCCTGTTGTCTCAGCAGGAGAACCAAATTCTGCACCTTCAGCTTCAAACCCTGAACCTAGCAGCCTGGATAATTACCTAATCTCTCCTTTACTATTCCTCAGTAAACCAGTAATGGATATCATTTTAGAGGCAAGGAGGCGTAGTACCAGAAAATCTTATGTTGAAAAATGGAAAAGATTCTGTGCCTGGAACCAATCTCAAGGGATGAGCACAGCAGCGCCCAACTTACCTCAGATTTTACAATACTTAACTGTGATGCTTCACAAGGGCCTTTCTTTTTCCTCCATCAAAATTCATGCCTCAGCCATTTCAGCTCATTATAACACAGAACCCTCTCTCTTCTCTCATTCACTGCTCAAGCACTTCCTCAGAGGGGCCAAAATTTTAAGACCACCCAGGAGAGCCCCAACTCCAGCCTGGGACCTTAACTTTGTATTGGAGAAACTCACTCTTCCTCCTTTCGAGCCTACTGCTAGTGCAGATTTAAAATTCCTTTCTTGGAAAACAGCCTTCCTTTTAGCAATCACTTCAGCAAGAAGGTATCTGAATTACAGGCCCTTATGGCAGTGGAGCCTTTCATCATCTTTCATGCGGACAGGGCGTCTCTCAGAACCAATCCCTCCTTCATGCCCAAGGTGGTATCCAGTGTGGCTCTTAATCAGTCCATTCATTTGCCAACCTTCTTTCCTAATCCACAGAACAAAGGGGAATGGATACTGCACTCCTTAGATGTGCACAGACAACTTAGTTTTTACTTGGACAGGACTAAACCTCAAAGGAAATCTGAACAACTGCTGGTGGCATTTCTGCAGGGGCGGAGGGGGAAGGCTATTTCAAAGCAAACCATTTCTAAATGGATAGGCCATTGCATTAATTTCTGCTGTAAGCACCATGGCAAACCTATCCCACAGGGGATCAGACCCCATTCTACCAGGGCTGCATCTACCTCTACAGCCTTTCTCAGAGGTGTCCCTATCAGGGACATCCTAGAAGCTGCTACCTGGAGTTCTGTACATACATACTTTCACCAAGCATTACCATTTGCCAAGTTTCTCTAAATCCAGAGCTGGCTTTGCCACTGCAGTCTTGCAGGGTCTTATAGCTGGTCCTAATGCTATCTAAATTCCTCCTCCTATCCTTAGCTTTGGGAATCTACCCAAATGTGATGACTGCAGCAGTGAAACACGAAGAACATAGTACAGTTGTGTACACTTACCATAAATGTAGATGTTCGAGTGTATTCACTATTGCAGTCCTGGTTACCCTCCCTCCAGCCCCCTGACCTTTTTTTTTTGGCAATACCTGTACTCTCCTTTACTATGCTTAAAAGCTTTTTTGTGTATTTGCTTTTTTATTGGAGGTATATCCTTGTGTATGTATGTATGTATATGTATATATATATATATATATATATATATATATATATGTTTTATTGCTTCCCATTAAGGGGGCACCTGACGTGGGGCAAGAAAAACTGATGTAATGGCATCAGCTGCATGTTTTATACTCCTGACTACCTGACGTCACAGAAGAAGAGACAGCAACCGACGCAGGACCCAAGACTTTGTTAAGCAGGCTGACTGAGGGCTACTGCAAGCAGATAACTCAAATGTGATGACTACAACTCGAAGATCTACGTTTATGGTAAGTGTACACAACTGTACTTTTTTCTTTGTCTCATTAGATGCAATTTTAAACTTTTTATCTCTATGTTTTTTTCAGGCTGAGGTTAGTTACAATACTGTTAAGGTCCTGTTGGTGGCCATTTCCAGTTTCCATGTGGTTGACGGTCATCTACCAATTGCTTCTTTAAGACTGTCCAAAGTTTTTCTGAAGGGTGCCTTTCTGCACAGGCCTCCAGTAAGGAATCCAGTTAATCCCTTGGACTTGCCCCTTTTCCAAACCGTTTTGTGCCATCTGCTAGTGTGTACTGAAAGTTTCTGTCTTGGAAAATTGTTTTTTTAGTTGCAGTAACTTTAGCCAGATGAGTGTATGAACTACAGGTTTTATCTTGTACCTTGCCTTACCTTATTTTATTTATTTATTTATTTATTACAAAGAAAGAGTGTTTTTGAGGACCAGTCCTCCTCCCTTCCTTGCCTCAGGCTTCCTCTGAGTCTAACATGAACCAGTTGAATCATTTGCTAGCGTTCTTTATGAACTTCATTAATAAGGGTGAAACATGCTTCATTGCCTGGACCACTACTGCCAGGTGAAATTCTGTTTGGAGAGAAGAAAATATTATTAGGAAATTAAACCAACTTTTTGTGTTGTCCTCCAGAGCTAAGCTGGCAAAACAAGTTTCCAAGGTAACTTTGTCCATGTGGCTTTCCAATTGCTTATCTTATGTTTGTATTAGGAAAGGTGTACTTCCCAGCAAACCAAAACCCTTTTAGATATTTGTACAACAGCTGCTTGGTCTAACATTCATACCTATGTGACTCAATATAGCAGCTAAGACTATTGCATATCCATTTTCAGTTCTGATAAAAACCTATCCATATCTGAAAATGGTTCCATCCCTATGGAAAGAAAACCTTCATTATTATACTGCACAAAGGTGGAATCAGTACAGATCTTTCAAACTATAGCCGGATTCTAATTTTATCTCCCCTCTAAAAAGTATTAGAAAATATATTCATAAGCAACTTATCAACTGTTGAATAGATAACTAGCATCTGTCTTCAACCTAACACGACTTCCATCCTCATCACAGCACACCTACTGCTTTGCTAGATTTGTTATTCCTGTCAACATCCACAGAAACACTGGAATCTTCCTAGATTTACCAAAAGCTTTTGATGCAATCTCCCTCCAGACGTTCTTGCATAAAATCTCACCCTTAGGGCTCACAAACTCTTTACTACAGTGATTCTATAGCTACCTCTCAAGTAGATCACAAGCACTGAAATGGAAAAATTATTTCTTCACCTTGGCGTCCCACAAGGATCTATGCTAGACCCCCTACTTTTCAACATATTCGTCAATGATCTCTTCAGTGCTACAAAAAATGTATACCCTATTTCAATATGGAGATGACTTAACCCTAATCTACTCTACCAAATCTCTTCCTGAACTTCAAGGCCTTACACCAACAATCCTTATCAATTGAAACATGGCTAAATAATTCCAACTACGTCCAAACTCTTAAAAATAAATAAATTACTACTTTTCTCCCACAACACCTCTACCAAAACAACACTATTCCCCATCATTCCTGTAACAATTACACACAATTACTGGGTGTTTTCCGATTGGGCTGTGTTACATGTTTGAGCTGTTTAAGTGGAGACTTGCATTTTATCTTATTATGTACACACTGAAGAAGTGCATCTGTCTGAAAGCTTTGTGGTGTTTGGAGTAACGTTGTATATTGCTGAATAAGTGCAACATGTCCGATATTTGGTGCTTTTTATCACTATAGATGGCCAGTTAAAATTTGACCACCATGCATCACACATGGTTAAAAACACATCAAATCTAGGTACATTATACAGAATAAAAATTTACCTCACTGACATAGCCAGAAGATATATAGCCTGTACTTTCTCACTGCCATCTCTGCTGTATGCTGCCCCAGTCTTCACTAAACTTAGTCTCACAAATGTCCAAGCTTGAGCTATGCTATAATAAAATAGACAAATTTGCAGTAAACTGTAAGTAGAACACACCATTGCCTAGCCCTTAGCGAATTAAACTGGGTAGGGCTACCACATTTCCCAACTCTTTCTCAGCTAACTACAGTACACAGACTTCTCTGTATGCCAGAAAATTGCCCCACACTTAACAGTTTAATACAACACTACTCCTCCAATAGAATTTTGCACTTTAGAAAAAATCTTTAATCACTGTAACCAAATCTAATACAGCAGGTGACTGTGTTCAGATAGTGTAGCTAAACTATGGAACCACAGTACCACATTTCACTAGCACTAAAATCAATTCAGAATGCAGGCTTATTTAAAATGCAGTGAAAACCTCACTTATCAAATCAGTGGATCTGATCCTGTACATCTCAACTGTTCTTTTCAGCTTGCCATATCATCAAACGTTTTCCCTTTCAGAATCTTGTACCCCAAAGTAATCTTTAACAAGTACTTGAATAATTTCCTAGCATCTCCCAACTATATACATTACTTTGTGACACTGCTCCCTGCCCACTTCTGTACTTCTAATGTAAACCTTAGGATAACTGTGTGTGTGTGTGTGTGTATATATATATATATATATATATATATATATATATATATATATATATATATATGGATCACCTTTAAAACCTCGAAATCGCGTTTCGCCGACACACTAATAACCGACACCAAAAGACCGACAACAAAAGCGACAACGAAACACCGAAAACCATTACAGCAACACACTACACGTAAACAACACAGTACACTACATAACATATGCACTATCCCCAACCCAAACCCTAACCCTAAGGTCCGACACTACCGCACACTTACCCTACCTGCACCCTAACCCTAACTCACTTACCCACCCGTAACCCCAAGATCTGACACTACCGCACACTCACCCTACCTGCACCCTAACCCTAACTCACTTAACCCACCCCTAAACCCACAGTCCCTCACTATCGCACACACACGCTACCTGCACCCTAACCCTAACTCACTTAACCCACCCCTAAACCCACAGTCCCTCACTATCGCACACACCCTACCTGCACCCTAACCCTAACTCACTTAACCCACCCCTAAACCCACAGTCCCTCACTATCGCACACTTACCTGTCTGCTCCCTAACACTAAATCCCTCACTCGATCGCACACTTACCGAGTCCATCGGGTTCTCACCTTGTCGGTCATCTGCGTTGTCGGTGTTTTCGTCCCGTCGGATTCCGTGTCGGCGGAACGCGTTGTCTGGCATCTAAAGGTGACCCATATATATATATATATATATATATATATATATATATATATATATATATATATATATATATATATATATATATATATCTTCATCTCTGAACCTGCCTTACACCCCTTTTCTTAGGTATAATATTTTCCTGCCCTACCTTATTCCTTCCCTCGTCCCCATTTCTTTGAATTTCTAAGTACTAATCACATGATCTGTTATATATTTGATAAATTCACTAATAGCACCTCTTCATATGCTGTTTAACATCTACTAATGCATAAGGATCTTTTATACTGTAATAGTTGCCTATGCTTCATATGAATGTAATCTCATTAGGTAATGTACATGTAATAGTTAATATATTATTTAATATGTCCTTCTATTCCTCTGTCTGTTGCAGTATTCTTAACTTGAAAGAGTTGCCTGAGGCAATGACCTGATGTCGGCCAGTATACAAAAGATTTTTACTATTTAGGGGTGCCTGGTATGTCCCACATAGGCTGCTGTCGGTCGTTGACCATAAAAGTGACGTACGCATGCACCATCCTCAGAACTACTTTGCCACCAGTTTGGACACCTTACCCGTACGTACAGTCTGTTCGCTGAAGTGGTTATTGTCTAAACATTTCAGATAAGTGCCCTGTTGGGAAATCTTTTCTTTACCTTTTTTGTTGTGGTTAGGTTTAATGTCATCTAAAAAAGGCAGATGTTCACGTGGACATTCCACATAAAGACAATCAAAACCAGTAGTGCCTTTTTTTGTCTTGGGCCCTACCCACGACCATAGATCTTGTTCAGTCTGCCAGGCCTTTGTGCCTAAAACTTTGAGAAGTAGGTTAGCTTTCCTTTCTATATGTTTAGAGAATCAACACTTGAAATTCCTTGTGAAAAGCGCTATGGAGGGTTCCCCAGGGCCTAAGACTGAGTCACTTGTGAAGCGGAAGGCCAAAAAGCCTAGGCAGGAAACTTCTGCTGCACCTCCAGAGGCAGTTGCTAGCCCAGAGAAACGTTCAGCCCCTACATCCAATTAAAGACCGAGCCCGTAACAGAGGCTGCTTTAGATCAGGGTGATAGCACATCCTTGGAGGTACCGTAGGCAACCAGTATGGATGTCTAGGTGGAGTTTAGACGTGTGATTACCGTGGGCCCTAGGGGAATTTACTAAACATTAGTTAAGGAGTACATGGATACCGCCATCATTGAAGCCAGGATTACATCTGGTCCACCAACTGTAGAGTTGAACTACATGCTAAAAAAAACAACAAAGTATTTGTCATGACCCTTTGATGCACTTCAAGACTGGAAAAATTTTGCACAGGGTATTTTTAATGCCCTCATGTCCCTTAGGCCTCCTCCTGGGGTTTCATTACCTGCCTCATCCTGGGTTACCTCTCCTATGAAGAAGATTTAGGGAAGAGGCTTCTTCCAAGGAGCCCCTAGCTCACTCATCTCAGATCCCCTCCCCACTGGATTACGCTTCCCTTGAGGAGGATTCCAATGGTACTGATTCTCCTATGGGGGATATTTCCTTCAGTGAGACCTTAAGTAAGATGAGGGAACATTTCAAGTGGGATAGTTATCAGATGTCTGAAGTCCAAAAAAGATACTACAAGCTATTTCAGGTAGATACTGCTAGTCCCTCTACTGTACCTCCTGACTTATCTCCCTTCGTAGATGTATTTGCGTCTTCCAGTAAAGCCCCTGACTTCCAGCCTCCCACACCTAAGAAACCAGACAGATTCTACAAGTTGCCTGAAGACTGCAGGTTCCTGTTCAAACTCCACTTCTGCTGACTCTTCTGTCATCACTGTGGCTTCTGATAAAGCCTCTAGTTTGCTTCCCTCCACTGCCCTGCTTCCCTCTGACAAAGGCAGCAGACATCTGGAGAGGTTGGGCAAAAAGGTATACACTTCTGCCATGCTTGCCTTTAGGGCTATCAATTTTCAGGCACACATGACTAAATGCACCTTGAAACTTTTGTCCCAACTTTCAAAAATTATTTCAGACATGCCAGACTCAGAGAATAAGTCTTTGGCCCCATCCCTGATTGGAGCTTCCTCTCATATGACCCTCCACTCTATTAAATTTAACTACAATGCTTTGGAGGCTTCAGCTAAGGCAGTTGCCACAAGCTCAGGCCTGAAAAGAGTTGCCTGGTTGAGGCTGTAACTTCTATGAGAGGGCATTAAATCCAAACTCATGGATGCTTCACTGGACAGTTTAGCCCTGCTGCTGCAGAATTGTTCAAAACCTTATGGGAGAAGGGAAAAGAAGTGCAGGAACTGAAATGCATCCTGGTTTCCCCTGTACCAAAATTCCACAGGAATTATCCTTCTAAACCAGTGTTCATTAGAAGGCAGTCACGGCCTCCTCCAACTAAGGCAAAAAGGCCTGGTAAGAGACCTAAGCAACTTAGGACTCCACTGCAAACCCCACCTCGAAAACAGTCTTTTCGAGACTGACCAGGGTCCATCTGACTGTTTGGATCCCAACCCCTCCTCATTCCCTACACCTTTCCCTTTCCTTTCCAGCTTGGGAAAACATAACACAGGATGCCTGGTTGCTCTCCATCATTAAAAAAGGGCTATTTCATGCTTATGGAATTTTCTCCTGCCCTTCAGGGGCTTTCCACGACCTCCCAGAGACCAACTGTTGCATTTCCCAAAGGGGCTACAAGACCTGCTGGATCAAAGTACCATTCAACCAGTACCATCCAGTCAAAGGGGAAAAGCATTCTATTCAAGGATGTTTTTGGTACCAAGGAAAGAAAGTCCATGGAAGACCCGTCCTGGACCTCTCCTACCTCAACACCTTCCTGAAAGTGCCTACGTTCAGAATGCTTACCTTGCAGACCCTTTTCCCCTGATCATCCCACAGGCCTGTATGTCTTCCATAGACATAAGGGTTATTTCCCTACACATTCCCATTCATACCGATTACAGGAAGTTCTTAAGATTGTCTGTGGCCTCCTGGCACTTTCAATTTTCTGCCTTGCCTTTTGGTCTCTCCACCACCCCAAAGGTATTCACATAATGTCTATCCCCAGTAGTTGCTTACTGCAGACTTCAAGGCATTCAGGTCTTTCTATACCTGGATGACCTTCTCTTTCAAGCAGTCAGTCCAGGAACATTGGAGCACAATCTAAGCTGTGCCATCTCCATCCTACAATCTCTGGGTTTTAAAGTAAACTACCAAATATCTGCTCTTTCCCTATCCCAGGACCAGATATTTCTGGGATGCAGGCTACAGACAAAACTTATGAGGGTCTCTGACCCAACTCAGAAGCTCATTTCCTTTTTCCAAAGCCTCATCCCACTAACTCACATCACTGCCAGGACCTTTCTTAGAAGCCTGGGCTTCAAGGCATCCACCATCTCAATGCTTCCTCTGGCAAAACTGCACGAGGAAACTACAGTGGTTCTTGAAATCAGTGTTGATGCAACGGGTCTGTATCAAAATTCTGAAGAGGTAAAACGCCGAACATGAAAACATCGAACCCAAAATATCGAATAGTGAAAATAGCGAAGCCCCGGAACATCGAAATCTTACCTAGGGCAAGATTTTGGTGGGCCGTTCTGTGGCTTCTCTATTTCCTCCACCGTGGTGTGAAAGTTACGGACCTTGGGGTTAGGGTGCATGTTAAGGTAAGTGGATAGTTAGTAATGTATGGTGTAGTTTAGGGTTGTGTTTTAACTGTATGTGTATGTATTAATTAGTTTGTTTGTGTATAGATTCGTAAGGTATGTGTGCAATAGTTACAGACCTTAGGGTTAGGGTGCGGGTTAAGGTAAGTGGATAGTTAGTAATGTATGTGCGGTTTAGTGTGGGGTTGGATTTTGTTAACTGTATGTGTGTGGTTTATTTATTTTGGTGTGCTTGTGTAGTGTGTATGTTTCTCGGAAAAGCAAATTTTTTCCTTGGGAAAAAATTTGCTGTTCTGAGCGTTCAATATTTTCCATATTTGAAATTCCAAGTTCGAACATACGGTGTTCAGCATTTTGAATTTCGAATATATGATATAGACCCGATGCAACATGAACATCCCCTAGAGTTCCCAGATGTTCATTGTGCATACAGCTGCAGTAATCACAGATGGGTTTTCTGCCATCAGGCGGTCCCTCGGTCGGCCGAATTCCAAAGTCTTGGTCCGGCGTCAGTTGTCGTCGCTTTCTCTTCTGACGTCAGTGAGGCCAGAGTATATAAGACACAGCCGACGCCATGTTCTTCAGTCTTTTTTGCCGCGCGGTGCCCGAAGCAGAAGCAGTTCGCAAGTGCCGGTCGGCCAGCTCCTCGAGACCGCTGGGACCTCGGCCCTTTCCCAGACTACAACCACCGAAGCCTTTGCTAATGTTGAGCCTACTAATGTGGACAGGTCCACCTCCACCCATGGTGTCTTTAGACCCTCATCTTCTTTTTCTGTTAAGGCCTTTACTAAATCCAAAGCAGCCAGGCACCCCAAGAGGCCTGTTGCACAGGGCCCATCTCCAGGTCCCATGCCTAAAAAACAGATGCTTAAAATGGCTGAGGATTTAATTACTCTTATCAGAGGTTCTCAACCCCCTCCAGACAAGAGACCCAGAGTGGAGGAAGATTCTCCCTCTTCTGATCAGGGATCCATTTTATCAGAACATTCTGATGCAGAGGAACACTCTTACTCCCCTGTTGAGGATTCGGATGCAGAACAGTCCATCCCTTCTGTATCTCCTCCTGAGGATTTTTCCTTTGGGGAAACCTTGCACACCTTGAGGGAACACTTCCATTGGGAAGGCCAAGACTTTTCAGATTCTAAGAAAAGGCTTAGGGAATTTCTTTTGTTACCTCAACACAG
This sequence comes from Protopterus annectens, assembly GCF_019279795.1. Lineage (NCBI taxonomy): Eukaryota > Metazoa > Chordata > Ceratodontiformes > Protopteridae > Protopterus > Protopterus annectens. Next base: position 1,384,928,528 of record NC_056741.1, read on the forward strand.
ACCTCTGGCGATACCCCCTGTGTTGGACATACTTGATTATGTTTATTCGGAGGCTTGCCTTAACCCGGATTCTCTGCCTCCTGCACCAGTCAAGCCTGATAGGTATTACAGAGTACCCAACTCTCACCAATTTCTCTTCAAAAGCCATAATGCTGACCCTGAAACCATTTCACAAGGCCCCAAGGGATTGAAGGCCTCCACTGCCAAGAATCCACTTCCTGCAGAAAGGAGTCAAGATCTTTAGAAAGGTGGGGTAAAAAGGTATATACCTCGGCCACCCTAGCCATGAGGGCCTTAAATTGTCAGTTTCATATGCTTAAATATCAACAGTTCCTGTTATCACAATTAAGGAATAAAATGTCTCAACCTGAACAACCAGATTTAAAGGAGTTACAGGATATGATGCATAGTGCAGAGCAAGTGGGTAAACACACTTTACAATGTGGTTATGTTGCCCTAGAGGCTTCAAGTAGAGCGGCTGCTACAGGATCAGTCATTCGCAGACATGCCTGGCTTAGAGAACAAAACTTGCCTGATCATGTCAAAGCTAAACTTCTAGATGCTCCTTTACAAAAGGATGTGTTGTTTGGTACTAATGCTGAGGAGATACTAAGGAAAATGGAAGAAAAAGCCAAATCTATGCAAACTGTCAAAGCCTTTTTACAGGTCCAACCACCACGTTTTAGCAGAAATTGGCCTTCAAAAAACTGGTCCTTTCCAGCCACTGACAAGCCCCAAAGAGGTAGATACAGACGCACAAGGGGCAGAGGGCAATCACAAGGATCATATAGAGGACGACAATGGCAAACTCCAGCACCAAGAGGTGGCGAGGACAGTGCACAACAATACAGGAAGCAAACCCAATGACTCCCTCATTTCCATGCCAAGCACGTCTCAGCTGGCAGCACCTTTGGGAGGAAAGCTAGCATTATTTGCAGCCAATTGGCATATTGTCACAACAGACAAATGGATCCTGGACATTATAAACAGAGGCTACAAATTTCATTTTCACACACTTCCAAAAATGAGAGGCATGCCAAACCTGCCACACAATCAAAGGGCAGAGGCACAACTACAAATTTCAAGGCTCATAAGCATGAGAGCTATTCAAGAGGTACCTACTCACGAACAAGGTCAAGGTTTTTATTCAAGACTTTTTCTGGTACCAAGGAAAGGAACCGACTGGAGACCCATTTTGGACTTATCCATCCTAAACACATTTCTACTCGTACCAAAATTCAAGATGCTCACATTACAGCAACTTCTTCCCATGCTGGGCAAGGAGTTTTGGCTGGTAACATTGGACCTCAAGGAGGCATACCTGCATGTCCCAATCAGACAAAGCTGCAGAAGATACCTCAGATTTCTTGCAGGTTCAATCCACTATCAATTCTCTGCATTGCCCTTTGGCTTATCTACTGCCCAGAGTATTCACAAAGTGCCTGGCATCAGTGATTGCCTACTGCAGACTTCAAGGGATACAAATTTACCCTTATTTGGACGACTGCCTGATCCAAGCGGACAGCAAACACATACTTCTGGAACATCTGGCATATGTGACACGGTTATTGCATTCTCTGGGATACACAATCAACAAAGAGAAATCAAGGCTAACACCATCTCAGAAAATAACTTTCCTGGGTGCCAACTTGGACACAAACACCCAGATGGCCTATCTTACGCCAGAAAAACAGGGCAACTATCTCATTACTTCAAAATACTAGCAAAAGTACCAGGCTTACTGCAAGGAAAATCCTGCAGGCTCTGGGATTCATGGCATCTTGCATTCTTTTAATCCCATGTGCAAAGCTGCATATGAGGAAACTTCAATGGTACCTAAAAACCTATGGTCTCAACACAGTCACAGTTTGGAAACAATAATACCAATAATCCCATGTTTGCAAAGGAATTTCTGTGGTGGGCCCAAGCATGTCAAGCAAACACAGGCCTCCCATTCTGCAAGCCTCAAGCAAAGCAAGTTATCACAACAGACGCCTCAGATTACGCCTGGGGGCGCACATGACGACAGGTGCATCCAGGGCAAATGGTCCCAAAAGAAAAGCACCTTCACATCAATCAAAAAGAAATGCTAGCAGTAATAAATGCAATTACAGCTTTCAAGGACTTCCTGCATCCAGGGCAATTACTGATAAAAACAGACAACACCACAGTAATGTGGTACATAAACAAACAAGGAGGAACACATTCATACCCCTTGTGCAGACTAGCCATGACTCTTTGGAACTTGGCTCTGGAATGGCAAATCGAACTTCAAGCCCAGTACCTGCCAGGATTGGAAAACGCGCTGGCAGACAAATTAAGCAGAAATATGACAGATCCACACAAATGGAAGTTACATCCTCAGGTGTTTACAGAAATAACCCAAGTGTGGGGGAGGCCAGATATAGATCTTTTTGCCTCCCACAGGAATCATCAATTGGAAACGTTTTGTTCGAGGACCTTTCATCCAAGGGCCTGGAGAGTGGACGCCCTTTCATTCAGTTGGACAGCATGGACGGTTTACGCATTCCCACCTCTGCCTCTTCTGCCCAAGGTACTTTTGAAAGCAAGAGCAGACAGACCGAAGATGATACTGATTGCTCCAGATTGGCCATGGCAACACTGGTACCCACTGCTGAGGAGCCTAACACATATACTCCTCCCTGGTCCCTGCCTCTAATGCCTCTTCTGCTGACTCAGCTACAAAACTCTCCACAGTCAGCTGAAAACACTCAATCTCGCTGCATGGAAAATTCCTTAACACCACAACAGACACTACTCTCCAAGGAGGTGCAGGATGTCATTTTGGAGGCCAGAATGCCATCTACTAGAAAAGCTTATTCCGCAAAATGGAAGCGGTTTTGTTCTTGGAATGTGAAAAAAGGCCAGGACCCTAGAAAACTGAACTTGCCTCAGGTATTACAGTATCTAGCTGAGCTGCTGAACAGTGGACTTTCATTTTCTTCCATAAAAATCCATGCCTCAGCCATTTCTGCAGAATACAACACGGATCCTCCTTTATTTTCTCACCCACTCTTACGACAGTTCCTCAGAGGTGCTAAGAATATTAGACCACCAAGGAAACAACCAATACCAGCCTGGGATCTTAATTACATACTAGAAAAATTAACATTGCCTCCTTTTGAACCAGCTGCCTCAACAGATTTGCAATATTTGTCCTGGAAAACTGCCTTCCTTCTGGCTATCACTTCAGCTCGTAGAGTTTCGGAACTACAGGCCCTCATGGCAGTGCAGCCCTTTCTCATTTTCCATCAGGACAGGGTTTCCCTTCGTACTAACCCATCATTTATGCCTAAAGTGGTATCCAGGGTAGCTTTAAATCAAGCCATACACCTTCCTACCTTTTATCCCAATCCTCAAAACAAAGGGGAAAGGCTGCTACATTCTTTAGACATCCATAGGCAGCTACGTTACTACTTGGACAGAACATAGTCCTTCAGGAAATCAGAACAACTCTTTGTGTCCTATGCTGTAGGGGCTCAAGGGAAGCCAGTTTCCAAGCAGACCATTTCAAAGTGGATAGGCCACTGCATACGGTTTTGTTATTCCTATCATGGGAAATCTGTTCCTACAGGTATCAGATCACACTCCACCAGGGCCACAGCTACCTCTACAGCCTTCCTCAGAGGAGTTCCTACCAAAGATATTCTGGAGGCAGCCACTTGGAGTTCTGTACATACCTTCACAAAAAACTACCACCTGCCCTTATATTCCAGAACAAGAGCAGGCTTTGCCACTGCTGTTTTGCAGGGCATTCTGGCTCAACCCAGTTCCTACTAGTACCTACCACCCTGTGCGTAGCTTTGGGACTCTACCCATCTGTGATTACTGCAGCTGTATGCACGATGAACATAGTACAGTTTTGTACCTACCATAAATGTAGATGTTCGAGTGCTAATACAGCTGCAGTACAGGTTTCCTTCCCCAATTGGTAAAGGCATGGGGCCTAACAACCTTTTCATACATCCTGACTGGGTTATCCTTCTATGGTTTATTTGCTTGCAACCACTGATTTTGGATTATATTGCATTGCATGTATACACATATAAGCATAATTTATGTATTGCCTTCCTTCTGGGGGCACTTGACATCTGGGACAAGAAAGACTGAAGAACATGGCGTCGGCTGTGTCTTATATACTCTGGCCTCACTGACGTCAGAAGAGAAAGTGACGACAACCGACGCCGGACCAAGACTTTGGAATTCGGCCGACCGAGGGACCGCCTGACGGCAGAAAACCCATCTGTGATTACTGCAGCTGTATTAGCACTCGAACATCTACATTTATGGTAGGTACAAAACTGTACTTTCCTCTCCTCCCTTGTCTGAAGAGGGAGATAACCTGGTGGATTCAACAAATAACTGCCAACCCAGGTCTCCCACTCCATCCTTTACCACCGTCCAGGAGATGTTCACAGATGCCTCGGACACAGGATGGGGGAGCAGCATTCAGTTCCATTAAAGCACAAGGGATCTGGTCCCCTCTCTAAGAAGGGAACACATCAATATAAAAGAAATGAGGGCATGTCTGATGGCTCTTCAGACCTTCCCGACCCTTTTCATCCTAGGCCCCCTAAACATTTTCACAGACAACATGACTGTTCTGTGGTATGTAAACAAATCAGGAGGGACAAAGTCTTATCTCCTTTGGAGACTAGCTCTGCAAGTCTGGGAATTTGGCTGTCAAACTTCAGACTCCCCTCTAGGCTGCGTGTATCCCATCCAGCCAGAAAGTAGTGGCAGTCACACTGAGCAGGTCTGAAACACAATCCCATGAATAAATGCTTCACAGGGAAATGTTACTGTACATTGTCCACAGATGGGGTACTCCACAAATAGACCTTTTTGTCTCCCCCATTAACAGATAGCTTCCACAATTTTGTGCCAGTGATCCACATCCTCTGGTTTGGAAGGTGGATGCCCTCAGCTTTTCATGGAAGTGGATATTTCTCTGTGCATTCCCTCCCCTTCCTCTCATTCCAAAAGTCCGGCTAAAGATTAAGCAGGACAAACCAAAAATCTTGATGGTGACCCCCCCCCCCCCTTTTGGCCAAGACAACATTGTCTCCCCCTGTTCTTGCATTTAGCCAAGGGTGATCACCGCAAGTTACCCCACAGAGTGGACCTTCTCACACAACACAAAGGAACTCTAATCCATCCCCACTTGTCTACTCTTCAGCTGATGTTGTGGGTGATAGGGTCTTAATTTCTTTCAGACACCTTTTTTCAGAGGACGTGCTCAGGGTTCTGCAGGACACCAGGAAACCCAGTACCAGAAAATCTTACTTCTCCAAATGGAAGAGATTTTCAATTTGGTGTCTTTCTTGAAACCAGTACCCACTGACAGTGGAAGTCCAAGTGGGTCTCTTATACCTGTGTGAATTACTGTATGCTGGCACAGCTTATTGTTCAAAGTATACTTGTCAGCTATTTCTGCCTGTCTGCCTCTATCTCCACCTTTAGCTTCTAGATTTGAGGCTGAACAATTCTTAAAAGGTGTCCTTCACATAAGACCCCCCCCAGGAAACCTGTTGCACCCCCTTGGGATCTTAACTTTGTATTGGAGAAGCTGACCCTTACTCCTTTGGAGCCGGTAGCTTCTACTTCCTTGAAATTTTGCTCCTGGAAAAGTGTTTTGCTGCTTGCACTAACCTTAGCCAGAAGGGTTTCTGAACTACAGGCCCTAATGACTTCTCTTCCTTTTTTGGTGTTCCACAGAGGCAGTGTCTCTCCACACCAACCCTACCTTTATGCTTAAAGTGGTAAATGAGTTATCCCTCAACCAGTCTATTCATTTACCTACCTTTTTCCCCACTCCATGGAACTGTGCGGAGAGGATCCTTCACACTTTGGATGTGCAAAGACAGCTTAGGTTCTGTCTTGCAAAATTAATTTCAGGAAATCTGACCAGTTGTTTGTTTCATTCCACCCTAGAGCCTTAGGACTCCCTGTCACTAAACAAACTATTTCCAGCTGGAACTGTAAAGCCATTTCCTTCTGCTATGAGCACCATGGAAAGAGCCTCCCTTCTCCTGTTAAGGCACACACTACCAGAGCTGTTGCTTCCTCTGGCGCTTTCTTCAGAGGACTGGACATTAACTCCATTCTGGAGGCAGCTACCTGGTCTTCAGTCCATACCTTCACCAAACATTACAAACTGGTCAACATTTCCAAATTTAAGGAAGGGTTTGCCAGGGGTATTGACCATGGCTTCATGGAGAGCTCCACTGCCCCTACCTCCTCCCTTTCCTCATGAGCTTTGGTATTCTCCCTCATGTTAAGAATACCACAACAGAAGAATAGAAGGACATAGATTAGTTGTGTAAAATCTTACCATAACAATAGATGTCCTTCTCTTCTCCTCTTCTCTTTGTTGCAGTATTCCATCCCTCCCTCCTTCCCCCTGACTTTGTTCTTCCTTGGATGTACTTAACTTACATACTTGCCTTTAGACAGGTATTCCTCCTGGGGTGCTCATTTTTGAGGATGGTTCGCGCATCCACCACTTTTATGGCTGACATCTGACTGCAGCGTACATGCGACTTGTCATGCACCCCTAAGTAGTAAAAGTCTTCTGTATACTGGCCAAAGTCAGGTCATTGGGGCAGACACCTTCCTCATGTTAAGAATACTGCAACAGAGAAGAGAAAGGACATCAATCGTTATGGCAGGATTTTACACAACTAATCTTGCCTGTTCACGTATATTACTGAATGGCTATTTAGAAATGTTTGTGATATGATATAGCTTTTCTCCCTGGCCATCTGCTGAAAGGGGGCTTTTCATTAAACCCATTCAAAAGAATCAGGTGAACAAAAGTAAAATAAATAAAACAAGTAAATTATAAAACTGATGTTTAGTCCTTATTGAATATTTATTTTGTCTCCGTTGTTTTGTGGAAAGTTTCTCTTGATACCATCCATTCTGACTGTCTGGGGACTTTGTCCCACAGCTTGAGGAGGATGGAAAAGACATCAAATAAGAAAGTTATGCACTTACCATAATGCTAAATCCATGTTGTCTTCTGTCACCTTCCTCTTTGTTCCTTTCTAAATTGTCATTGTTTTTACGCTTGGTGGCCGTTGTGGGCCAATCTGAAGTCTTTTGTGGAGACCCCTTTTGGTTTGATCCTCAGTCTGGTTTTAGGGCGGGTCTGTCTGTATTGTAGGTCAAGTGTAGAGAAGGACAAACTCAATATGAGGAAGTTCTGATATACAGAGCTTTATTTGAGAGGATATAAACTGCTTACGTGGAGAATCACACACATGGAATGTCAGTACTAATGCTGGTATGAGTCCTCTATTGGGTTGCACAGGGAACTGGACAACTACAGAAAAGATATCTAGAAAAGAAGCTGCTTAACTGAGATGTAACCCAAATAAGTATGACTTAACTGCTAAAGTAATTCTGTGCTAGTCAGCGTACTTGCCTTCTTCAAATAAGTACAAAGTGTTCAACATTAAGTATGATTATTGTACAGTGCACATTTTAATATATTATACTGCTGTATATATCTTGTCAGACTAACCATTTTTACTAGTGCTGTTTTCAAATGTGTCACAATGTGGTACTATTTTAGTACCACATTTACAGGTCTGTCAGCCTGGGTCATGACTAAAAATGTGAACCAAGTTAACAAGGGAATAAATTAAACTTACAGAAATACTTATCTAGCTGACAAGTTTGCCATCAGAATGTTCAGGCCTAGTTTCCTTGAACTTCTTTTTGGTTGTGAGAATGACATCCAAGAAAGAGGGTTCTGCCATTTTGGTCTTCACAAGATGCTCCAGACGGTGGATCTCTATGTATGCATTTAAAGAAGAAAGTCGAGTACTGAGGGTTTTAGGAGCAAACAATTGGCAGATCTGGCAGTTTCTGTAATCGTGTTCAACCTCTAGACAGAATAAACACTGGGGGTGGAGGTCCTTCTGCTGACCATTGCATTTCTAATGCAGTCATGGAGATGATGCAGGAATTTCTGGTACATCAGACTCTCTGATGCCTGTTACAGTGACCCTTGCCTTAGGCAGGTATGGTGTCTCTCACACGTTTGGTGAGACCACTCATACCGATAGGTTTGAGGAGGAAAACTGAGGGTGATCATTTCAAAGGGACCAGAGGGCATGCCTCAATTTCTTGTCAAGGAAGATGTGCTTGGTACTTTGAGGTCTGTCAGGTTTACAGTCCGCCATGCTTCATGAGGGATGACATAACTCTTAAGAAAAAGAAATGGAAGACCAAACATGTTTCTCTTGCTCACAGGTCTCAAGAAAAGGAGTGGGTTGAATTCTCATAGGGCCTATACAAGGCCATTTTGTCTTTGACGTCCTTTTCATTCCTTTTCACTCCTTCACTTCCCCACACCCCTTAGAAAAGACAACATGAATATTTATCGGAGGAGGAGGAATTGGATTCAGATGAAGATTCCTTAGCATGCTCAACTCAGGTCCATTCTCCAGGAAAGATTATTGTGATGATGACATCTTGTCCCCTGACTTCCCAGTTGTGGAAATAACTAAAATAATGCAACATTTTGATTGGGAATCCAAACAAGTGACTGATGTACAAAAAAGATACTATAATTTATTGCAGGTAGGGCATCCTGTGTCTTGGAAGGCTACTGTGCTTTTAATTCTCCAGCCTTCCGGCCTCCAGTCCCAAGAAGTCCGATTGGTTTTATAAGGTACCTGAGTACTTAGTTTCTTTACAAAAACCCTGTAGCAGGTCCTTTTGTTTATTTCAGCAGATAAACTTACTAAGCTTCTACCATTGGCTAGTTTGCCATGTACTAGAGCCAGGAGCAGATGTAGTAACCAGGTTTATGCCTCTGCCACTTTCACCTTTAGTGCCTTAAATTATCAAACTCAACAAAATACCCTTTGCCCATTTTAGAGGACTTAAAGCCATGGCTAACCTTGAGGCTTTCTGACACTAAACAATGAGTGCTTTCTCTGCTTAAACAAATTGCAATGCATTTCATTAAATGCAGCTATGATGTTGCAGGTAATGGAAATGTTGCTAGATTTGTATGGCTTCATCTACATTCCCTCTCTGGGGATGTTAAGGCCAACCACTTAGATTCTCCCCTTCACAGGGACCTCTTATTTGGACCTTCTGCAGCAGATCTTTCTAGACTTTAGAGAATGATAAAATGATGCAGGACTTTAAAAAAATTTTTTTTCATCAGTACCTAGGCATCAAGGAAATTAACCTGATAAGCCCACTTTTTGTGTCAACAAGGATCAGAAGCCCTCTCAGAAGGGCAGGAAACCACACTGGAACAGATTTCATGACTAATCTATCAAAGATTCCAAGTCTGGAAAGCCTCCTATTCCGAACAAGTCAGCCTCCGCCTGACTATTTTGTTGCCCCTTCCTTCTCAGTCCAGGAATTCCTTTGTCAAAAAGACTAACTTTGGCCTTTCTAGACTTGGAATTTCATTACAGACAAATGGATAATGTTCATCATTCCCACTGCCTTACTGCTATTTTGGGTTACCTGCCACGGTAACCCAGTCATGGCCAGGTTTCAAAAGCTCAGACTCCCCTTCCTCTTTCTTCCTGTAATAGCTGATTGGCTTTGCAATTCCTGAGCGGGAAGACTCCATCTGTCTGCCATCCAGAGAAGTAAGTTCTCTGACTCTTCACATGATCCAGTGATGATTTTTCTGGTTTAGTGCTCAAATATGCACCATTTGTGGACCCCCTTCCTCTCACATTATTGTTAGATTTATTTTCTTTTTATTTTTATGTTTATTTAAGATATGTATTTTAATACTTTATTTCTTATAGGTTCTTATGATGATGCTAGGCTATTGACCCAGAGGCCCTTATAACCCTAGCAAAGAATTTTGCCCATTTTCCCTCAATTCAGCACCTTTTTCCCCTGCCCAGCAGGGACACAGGTGGGATCCCAGGGGTATATTTTCTGTTTCCCATCCAGTCGTCCAGTTCCTCTTAAAGAGGGCTAGAGAGGTACTCTGCTTGACATGGAGAGGGAGTCTATTTCACAGATGGGGGAGTCTTTAATTCATAAATCTTTCCCACCAAGTACTGTTAATGTCACAGACTAGGTTAAGGCTTTGTGTGTGGGTTGCCCGAGTGGAGTTTGTCGTATGGATATGCAGCAACTCCTTCAAGGTTGGGTCTGAAAAGGCCTTGTATGCCAGACACAGGTCACCTCTGAGCAGTCTGTATGAGACTGAGTAGAGGGGCAGGGCTTTTAGCCTATCTGTGTTGGATAGGTGTTTGAGACCCTGGATTTTCCTGGTCAGGAATCTCTGTGGTCTCTCCAACTGCTGCATGCTTTCAGTGTTTACAGTAATTCATGTGGAAATTTCTGCTTGTAGCATTGTTTATTTGGCTTTAATCTTAGACAAGTGCATGTTTTTACTGTTTGAGGAAAATCAGTATTTCTCTCAGAAGTGCAGTGCGTTTGTGTGCTGTTAAACACTAGAGCACTGTCTCTGCTGTTATTACTCTGATTTGTTGTCATATTTTGGTAGGAAAATATTACAGAACCTGGATTTTTTTTCAGCATTCATGCAGTAATTATATGTACGACTGGTGTTTGTGCTTTTTAGCATTGGATCACAGTTTTACTGGAAATTAAATTATTTAAATGAACTGTGGAGATTTTACTCTCACTGACAAGAAAATATAGTGTAAATTGCTATTAAACATTATTTTATGTTTACCAGTTTAATGTGGTTAAATTGTGTGGGGCTAATTTTTATCAGTTTCGGCACATTGTTTGCTTTGGTGTTTGGCCTTTGTATACTAAAAATTCTTTAAATTCTGTCAGTTATAAAAGAATTCTGTACATATTTTAAACTGTTTTTGTGACAATAGTCACAGTTTGGCAGAATCTAGTGTGGGGACATTCTTCTTAGAATTTTTTCAGTGCTTATTGTGATTCATTATTCTGTGGTGTGAGTTTTATTATTCTATCTGGTGTTCTCTTTCCTTACTTGAATGATCCTCACTGATACCCCCCATCAAATCTGGTTTTCACCTAAAAATAAAGAAAAATATGCCTCAGTCTATGATTAGTGATTCTGTTGGGGCCAGTGCTCGTTCCGCAGACCACTTAACTTTTGCCAGTGTCCCTTTAGTTTAGCTTTGCCTGCCACAATGGAACATGGGTTAGACATATCCTCAGGGACTCTTCCATTACCTGGCGCAGGTATGGCAGAACCAACATTTTAGATGTAGGAGTAGTCTGGGGTAAGAGATCCCTTGCCAGACATAATCTGTCCCCAGTTATTTTATCTAGTAGTACAGTTCACAAGAAAATGAAACAGAAGGTTCATTATACAGTGGATAATCAGATTATAGCTTTTTATAAAGCTGATGTGGTTTCCTTGGCTAACTGTTCTGCAGACAGTTAATTCTAGTAGTTGTGTTCCCACCCATGGCTCTATGCTGTGCTCGTTTGGCTGGAAACCATTCTTTTGTTTTAGAAAATGATGAGTAATCTGATGGGGAACAGTGGTGATTTCCTAGTTGACACTGAGTTCATTAACTCTTAATTCTCCAGAATGTAAACCTGAGCTTAAGTCCAAACAGCTGTTTGCTTTTCCTCAGATGTTTGTTAGATCTTTTTTCTTGGGAGTAATCCAGAACTACTCCAGAGCCAGACAGGGTGTATGACCTTATAGCAGTTGAGATGCCCAGTTCTGTTGGTATCTCACCCCTTACTGGCCTTGAAAGATGTTTATAATGCTGCCTGCAAGACACTAGTATCTATTTCAGTAGTAACTAAGAAGGCTCAGAGAAAAAAACAGGTTTTCCTCGGATATGACAATTCTGTTTCCTCATTTGACTGCTGACCCAGCTGTTGTCTCCCCAGCTGCCTGCTCAAATAAGAAGTCCTTGGTTTCATCTAATCCAGTGCTCCCTGATTAAAAGGGAAAATGGTTATGGTAGCAGAATGGGAAGAGGCCAAGAAGACATTTGGACTAAAGGCCAAGAGACTGCCTTCCCCATCAGGGATTGATATCAGAGTATAGGCAAAGGGATAGGGAAACTCTACGTGAAAGACCTGCTCTGGTAGAGTTTGTAGTTGAGTCTAGAACAGAGGTTGTTGTTAAAAAGAGATAATTAGTAGGGCATATAAAGTATTGCATCGGAACTATAGGAATCCGTCAGAGGATGTTAGAAAAGTTTGGGAAGAGAAATTGGATAAACAATTCACTTGGAAACAATAGGAGGACATATGTATGGCTCCCGAATATGCAACTAAGTCTAGAAGATACAGGAATTTTGCTTGAAAGTGTTTGCAGTTTTTTTCTTTTTTATACCCCAAGCAGACTCCAAAGAATTTTTTCTCAGGTAGTTTGCAAATGTTGGAGGTGTAATGGGAAAGAAAGAGGTAACTAGGAACATATGTTCTTCGTGTTTCACTGTTGCAGTCATCGCACTTGGGTTATCCTGCCAGGGGTAGCCCTCAGTCGGCCCAAATACCAGAGGCTTAGTATTTCTGCATCGGTTGCTGTCGCATCAGAACTGACGTCAGGTTGTCAGTGGCATAAAAACAGGCAGCCGATGCCATTACATCAGTCTTTCTTGCCATTGAGCCCAAAGCAGAAGCAGTTTACAAGAGTGCCGGTCGGCTGCTACCTGAGTTTTTATTTGCGAAATTGAATCATCTTGAAGTCTTCTAAAGCTAAGTGCCCCATTGGGGATCCTTTTTTCTTCCTCTAACCGATTTCAGAAAAAGTTAATACTTGTCTCGCCTGTGGAAAGCAAATACCATGAGATTTCCATTCTTACCACGTCACCTGTTTAGGCCCAGACCACGACGTACCTCGCTGCTGGTTTTGTGCTTTGTTCACCGCTCAAACTATTCATCGTTGGGCCCTTATTTTAGCTAAATACTTTTGATGATGATCTTGTTTCACTGTTGCAGTCATTACGTTTGGGTAATCTGCTGGCAGGTTGCCCTCAGTCGGCCTGAATATCAAAGTCTTGGCTCCTGCGTCAGTTGCTGTCTCCTCTTCCATGACGGCAGGGGTATAAAACAGGCAGCCAATGCCAGTTGAGGTCCAAAACGGATGAAGCTTCCCCTAAGCCAGTCGCCGGTACTCAGTGAGGCGCTTTCGCAGCCCCTGATGCCCGCTACTTTCGAGTCGCAGGCCTCTACCGAATCCCATGTGGTGTCCGGTATGCCGCGAGATTCTTGTATTGTACCCGCGGATGTCTCTCCCACGGATGGGTCCAGAGCCGCTGAGCAGGCACCGTATTCTGAGGGTGTTTTCAGGCCTCAGCATTTCTATATAAAACCGACGCCAGCTTCAAAACCAAAGACAAAAGCAACTTCTAAGACTAAAAAAATGATGCATGAGCTACGTGTTCAGGCCTCTATGCCTAAAAAGCAGATGATCAAAATGGCTGAAGACCTAATTACCTTGAATCAGGGGTTCCCAACCCCCCCCCCCCCCCCCGATAAGGGGCCTAGGCAAGACACTGACTATGAATCTTCAGACCAGGTTTCTGTTTCTTCTGATTCCTCTTCTGATCAGGAATTTTCTATACCACCCTCTGAGGATTCAGATGCAGAGGAATCCATCCCATCTGCATCTCCTGTTGAAGATTATTCCTTTGGAGAAACCTTGCATATTTTGAGGGAGCATTTTCATTGGGAGAGTCAAGATTTCTCAGAATCAAAAAAGAGGCTTAGGGATTTCCTCCTTCTCCCTCAGTATAGGCCTTTAGCCATACCTCCTGTATTAGACATTGTTGATTATGTGTTTTCGGAATCAAGCATGACTCCAGATTCCTTACCTCCGGCTCCTAGCAAGCCAGACTGATATTACAGGGTTCCTGACTCTCACAAATTTTTATTCAAAAACCCTGCTGCTGACCCTGAAACTATCTCACAAGGTCCCAAGGGTGTAAAGGCCTCAACAGCTAAGAATCCTACCCCCTCTGATAGAGATTCCAGGGCACTGGATAGATGGGGAAAGACGGTTTATACGTCTGCAACCTTGGCAATTAGGGCCTTAAACTGCCAGTTTCATATGCTTAAGTATCAACAGCATGTTATGGGATTATCGAAACAGAAAATGATGTTGATTTTGGAATGTGTGGAAAGTAAAGAATTACAGGAATTATTGCATGCAGCAGAACAAGTTGGAAAGCATACTTTGCAATGTGGTTTTGATTCCTTGGAGGCCTCCTGCAGGGCTGCAGTTACTGGATCTGTGATTAGAAGGCACACCTGGCTAAAGGAGCAAAATTTGCCTGATCATGTTAAAGCTAAATTGTTGGATGCACCTTTACAGCATGATGTTCTGTTTGGTAATAAGGCAGAAGAGGTATTAAAGAAAATGGAAGACAAAGCTTAGTCTATGCAAACTGTAAAAGATTTTTTACAAGTGCATCCACCAAGATTCAGTAGACACTGGCCTACAAAAAATTGGTCCTTTCCTGTGTCCGTCAGAGCTTCACGGGGCAAATCCAGGCACTCAAAGGGCTCTAGATACCAATCACAGGATTCTTACAGGTCAAAGCAATGGGGTGCCTCTACCTGCAAATCTGGAGGAAGTAAAGCGCAACCCTACCGTAAACAGTCTCAATGACTCCCCTCTGCCATCACCAAGCACTTATCTTTTGGCAGCCCCCTTAGGGGGAAAACTAGCACTTCATGCTCAAAATTGGCAGATAATAACCCATGACAAGTGGGTATTAAACATAGTATCCCAGGGATACAGATTTCATTTCCATACTCTGCCAGTTCCAAACGGTTGGCCAGATCTGCCACAAAATCAGTGGGCAGAGGCACAGAAACAAGTTACATGCCTCATGGATATGGGGTCTATGCAGCCAGTGCCAGAAAGGGAAAAAGCACTTCCAAAAACAAGGGTAGGTGTCACGAAGGTATCCTGAGTTAGCAGGCTTCCAGAGTGAAGCACTGAAGCTGGACAAGGCTTCGGTAACTGAAATAGGAATCACACTGATGCAAGTGAATTATAGATAAAAGCCGTTAGTTTTAATGAATCAAACCAGGAAGGTAAAAACGAAACAAGTAGTGTAAAACGCTCACAAATGCGTTTTTCGTTCAAGTCACTGCTTGAACTTCCTCAGACTTACAACAGTGTTAAAACCAAGTGTCTCTTAAATACTCTAATTAATTCAGTTGCATAATTAGTTAATTGATTGATTAAAAAACAGTTTTACAAAAACAAAAATGAAGGACAACAATTCAATACGCTAAAACCAAGCGCCAGAAAAATAATAAATAATGAATGAATAATAATCATAAATAAACCACTCAACGGACCTAACGTAAAAAAAGGATTAGATGAATTTATCACACATTTAAAAAATAATGAAAAATAATGAAAAATATATAAGAAAATGTCTACTGATGAAATATTACACCAAACACACAGGGCCTGTTGTTATTCACAGTAATGAAAATGAAAATGAAAATAGTGACAGTAATAATTTTGTCAAATGAATGACATGGGAGATATGGGGAACAAAAACATAAACAAACTAACATTCAGTTACATGTTATTTTATATAATATATATACAAATCATTCATATGTAATATGAAGTGGTCAAAAATGTATCTTACATATAAAATGAGAATAAATGAGATGAAAATATATATATTGTATGTATAATATTGTATGTTAAATTACAATGAAAATTGAATGTTGAATGTTAGATGTTGAAATGTACCGTGTCTTGACGTCTCTGAGTGTGTAAAATGGGGGTCATAATCCCTACAAAATTCTTGTGGCTGAATTCTTCTGTGCCAGAAAAGGAAAAAGGACAAGGGTTTTACTCAAGACTGTTCTTGATACCCAGAAAAGACGATGCCTGGCGCCCAATACTGGATTTATCAATTTTGAACACATTCTTGGACATACCAAAATTCAAAATGCTAACTTTGCAGCAGCTTCTGCCCATGCTGGGCAAGAACACTTGGCTAGTGACTCTAGACTTAAAAGAGGCATACCTGCATATCCCAATAAGGGAATCATGCAGAAGATACCTCCGCTTCAAAGCTGGTTTCATGCATTACCAGTTCTCTGCACTGTCCTTTGGCTTATCTACTGCGCCCAGGGTCTTCACAAAGTGCCTGGCACCAGTAATTGCATTTTGCAGACAAAGAAGTATACAAGTCTATCCTTACTTGGACGACTGTCTCATTCAAGCAGAAAACAAGGACATTCTTCTTCAACATCTGGCGTTTGTGAAAAGGCTTCTAACATGCCTAGGGTACACAATAAACGAAAATAAATCACAACTGGTAAACTCTCAAAAGATAACATTTCTGGGTGCAAGTTTGAATACAACTGCCCAGATGGCTTACCTTACGCCAGACAAACAAAGGCAACTGGCTATTTACTTCAAACAGATGGCAACAAAAACCCAGTTATCTGCAAGACAAATTCTGCAGGCTTTGGGGTTCATGGCATCCTGCATCCCACTGATTCGATATGCAAGACTGCATATGAGGAAACTACAGTGGTACCTAAAAAGTTTATGGAGTCCGCATTGTCACAGTCTGGAAACAATGATTCCTCTCATTCCCTGCCTACAACAGGAGTTTCTATGGTGGGCAGAGACAAGTCACCAGAACATGGGATGGTCTTTCACTCTACCCCCTGCCAACCAAACCCTAACTACAGACACATTAGACTATGCTTGGGGGGCCCACCTGGCGGGGAGATGCATTCAGGGCATATGGAGCCCACAACAAATGTATCTGCATTCCAACCAGAAAGAGATGTTAGCTGTTCAGAATGCCCTTACAGCCTACAAGGACTTACTACACCCAGGACAGCTACGGATAAAGATGGACAACACCACGGTTATGTGGTACATAAACAAGCAGGGGGGCACACACTCCTACCCCCTTTGCAGACTAGCCATGGCACTATGGGACACAGCCTTGACTTACCAAGTACATCTTCAAGCTCAATTCCTGCCAGGAAAGCAAAATACTCTGGCAAACGACCTAAGCAGAAATCTTATGGACCCTCACGAGTGGAAGCTGGATCCACAAGTCTTCAGCATGATAACAAAGAAATGGGGGAGCCCGGACATAGATCTATTTGCCTCTCCCCAGAATTATCAACTGGACAAATTCTGCACAAGGACTTATCACAGACAAGCATGGAAAGTGGATGCCCTATCCTTCAGTTGGAAAAATCTATCAGTCTACGCTTTCCTCTTCTTCCTCTTCTTCCCAAGGTCCTACTAAAGGTCAGAGAAGAAAAAACAAAAATGATTCTAATTGCCCCGGACTACCCAGTCCTAAGGAGTATGTCTCAAATCCCTCCTTGGTACTTGCCTCAAATAGCATAGCTACTGTCTCAGCAGCACAATCCAATTCTGCACAATCTGCTCCAAACTCTGAACCTGGCAGCATGTAATTATTCAAACAACACCTATCAGTAAATCTGTGATGGATGTCATTTTGGAAGCCAGAAGGCCTAGTACTAGAAAATCTTATGCTGATAAATGAAAGAGATTCTGTGCTTGGAACCAAGCACAAGGAACTGACACAGCAAAGCCAAATATTCCTCAGATTTTACAATACTTGACTGAGATGCTTGACAAGGGCCTATCTTTTTCATCAGTAAAAATCCATGCCTCTGCCATCTCGGCTCATTGCAGCACAGAGCCACCAATCTTTTCTCATCCTTTGCTAAAACAGTATCTCAGAGGGGCCAAAAATTTAAGGCCTCCCAGATCATCACCAATTCCTGCATGGGACCACAATTTTGTGTTGGAAAAGCTCACCCTGCCTCCATTTGAACCAGCTGCTACTGCAGATATAAAGTTTTTATCCTGGAAAACAGCTTTACTCCTGGCAATCACTTCAGCAAGAAGGGTTTCAGAGTTACATGCCCTCATGGCTGTGGAGCCTTTTATTATATTTTACCCAGACAGGGTGTCCCTCTGGACCAATCCTTCCTTTATGCTTAAGGTGGTATCCAGTGTGGCTCTTAACCAAACTATTCACCTGCCAACTTTTTACCCAAATCCACAGAACAGGGGGGGGGGGCGGATTCTGCATTCCTTGGATGTGCACAGACAACTAAGATTCTACTTAAACAGGACCAAATCTCTAAGAATGTCTGAGCAGCTACTGGTGCCATTTGCTGCAGGATCAGAGGGAAAGGCTATTTCAAAGCAGATTATTTCAAAGTGAATAAGCCACTGCATTTGTTTCTGCTATTTGCATCTTGGTAAACCTGTACCCAAGGGCATTAGGTCACATTCCTCCAGGGCTGCATCTACATCAGCAGCTTTTCTCAGAGGGGTACCAACCAAAGACATTCTAGAAGCTGCTACTTGGAATTCTGTTCATACTGTTACAAAGCATTATCATTTGCCTCTATTCTCTAAGTCCAGGGCAGGCTTTGCCACTGCAGTTCTGCAGGGCCTTATATCCGCTCCTAATGCTATTTAGTTCCAGCCTCCCATCCATAGCTTTGGGACTCTAACCAAATGTAATGACTGCAACAGTGAAACACTAAGAACGTAGTACAGTTGTGTACACTTAACATAAATGTAGATGTTCGAGTGTATTCACTGTTGCAGTCCAGGTTACCCACCTGCCATCCCCCTTTATTCTACAACTTTTCTTTCCTTCACTATATTCTACAGCCTTTGTCGTGTATTTGCTTTTAGATGAAGGTAAAATTTATGTTGTGACAATTGCATGTATTTATAGTTTTATATATATATATATATATATATATGTATATATATATGTGTGTGTGTGTGTGTGTGTGTGCTCCCCATTTGGGGGGGGGGCACCTGACATCTGGGGCAAGAAAAACTAAAGACAGTGGCATCGGCTGCCTGTTTTATACCCCTGATGATCTGACGTCATGGAAGAGGAGACAGCAACCGACGCAGGACCCAAGACTTTGATATTCAGGCCGACTGAGGGCAACCTGCCAGCAGATTACCCAAGTGTAATGACTGCAACAGTGAATACACTCGAACGTCTACATTTATGGTAAGTGTACACAACTGTACTTTCTTGATCTCCGTATTCCGAAATGTCTTCAGTAAGCCATCCAACTACCGATGTTCTGAAAAAATGTAAGGATAGAGACAGACCGCACAGGTCTAAAACTGCTGACGATGCTTCCATTAAGCTAGTCGCCAGTTCGCCGGTACTCAGTGAGTTGCTTTCACAGCCCCTGATGCCCGCTTCAATGGATTTGTAGGCTGCTTCTGAGACCCGTTCGGAGTCCAGTATGCCGCGAGACTATTCTTTGATCACGGAACCTGCGGATGTCTCTGCCTTGGATGGGTCCGGAGCTGCTGTGCAGGCACCGGCCTCTGAGGAAGTTCTTTGCTCTACCGATAACCGATACAAACAGACTACTTCATTCGCGTCTTCAGTTCTTTCTAAAACTACCAAGTTTCTAATGCCAAGAGTACAAGCTACGCCTAAAAAACTGACTACCCAAACTCATGCACCTGCTTCCTTGTCACAATCACAGATGCTTAAAATGGTGGAAGACCTGATCATGTTGATTAGGGGAAGCTAGCCTTCCCCTGCTAAAAGAAAAAGAGACTTGTCCCCAGCAGCTTTATCTAACCAAGAGTCTGCCGTCTCTGAGGTTTCTGATTATGAAGACATGCCCTTATCTGCCTATGAGGATTCAGATGCAGAGGAATCCATTCCTTCTGCCTCCCCTCCAGAGGATTTTTCTTTTGGCTAAACCCTACATACTTTGAGAGAGCATTTCCATTGGGAATGCCAGGATTATCCTCCGTCTAAAAAGAGGCTCAGGGAATTTTTAGACTTACCACAGCACTGACCCTTAGCTATCCCTCCTGTTGTGAATGATGTCTTTATGGAGTCCAGTCTAACTCCTGATACTTTACCCCCTGCTCCTAGGAATCCTGACAGGTACTACAGAGTCCCTGAATCACAGAAATTTATTTTCAAAAATCCTACTGCTGACCCAGAGGTCATCTCCCAAGGACCTAAAGGAATAAAAGCAACTACAGCTAAGAATTCCACTCCCTCGGACAGGGATTCCCAAGCTTTAGACAGATGGGGTAACAAAGTATACACCTCTACAACTCTTGCCATTAGAGCATTAAATTGTCAGTTCCACTTGCTGAAATAGTAGCAGCATACTATGGAACTTATTAAGCAAAAATTATCTACCTTCCCTGACTGTGCAGAAAATAAAGAATTACAGGAGCTTATGCACTTTGCAAGCCAAGTCAGCAAGCATACCCTGCAATGTGGGTTTGACACCCTAGAAGCATCTTGCAGGGCAGCACTCACAGGTTCTGTGCTCAGAAGGCATGCCTGGCTTAAGAAGCAGACCTTGCCAGACAATGACTTATTGGACCTACCTCTGGACCTACTTCTGAAGAAGGACAATCTGTTTGGCACCAAAGCAGAAGAGGTTTTAAAAAAGATGGAAGAAAAAGCTAAGTCTGTGCAGACAGTCAAAGATTTTTTTGCAAGTGCAGCCTCCAAGATTCGGTAGGCATTGCCCCTCAAAACATTCGTCCTTTGCAGCCCCCTCAAGGCCACCTCAAACTAGACCTAAGGGAAACAGACCCCCCCCAGACTACAGTCTTAGGGTATGCAGAGATCTAAGCAATGGAGTACCTCCACTTCTAGAACAGGGAGTGCTAACCACCCCCTTATGGAAAGAATTCACAATGACATCTCAACTCCTCTCCTCACCTCTGCCCAATTGCTCGTGCCCCAAGAAGGAATTCTTGCCCACCATGTAAAAAACTGGACCTCCATCACCAACGATCGATGGGGCCTCAATATAGTATCCCAGGGGTACAAATTTTATTTCCACACGCCAACCCCAAAAGGGTTCCCAGACCTTCCTACAAACCAGTGGGCAGAAGCACAAAACCAAGTTCAGTCCCTACTCTCCATAGGGGCAATTTAGCCTGTTCCTGCAGAACAGATAGGCCAAGGTTTTTATTCCAGACTTTTCCTGGTACCCAGAAAAGAGGGCACTTTGAGCCCAATCTTAGATCTATTCATTCTGAACACCTTCCTGGTGGTACTAAAATTCAAAATGCTCACCCTACAGCAGCATCTCCCTATGCTGTCCAAAGATGCCTAGGTAGCCACTCTAGATCTAAAGGAGGCCTATCTGCACATCACAATCAGGGACTCCTGCAAGAAATATCTTTGTTCGAGGGCAAGACATATGCATTATCAGTTCTTTGCACTTCCCTTTGGCTTATCCACTTCTCCCAGAGTTTTCACAAAATGCTTGGCTCCAGCCATTGCTTATTGCAGACAGAGAAATATTCAAATTTACCCCTACTTGGACAATTGCCTGATTCAGGCAGACAGTCAGGAAAAGCTGTTGCAGCACCTGACATTTGTAAAAGACCTTCTAACCTCCCTGGGGTACACTGTCAATGAAAAGATATCCAAACTTGTCCCCAGTCAAAAAATTGTATTCCTGGGAGAAAGCTTGGACACAAGCATCCCAGATGGCATTCTTTACTGCAGAAAAACAAACCTATCTGACAGACTACTTCTCTCATATGACCACCAAAACCCAGTTATCTGTAAGGAAAATCCTGCAAGCTGTAGGGTTCATGGCCTCCTGCATTCTACTAATTCCATATGCCAGACTGCATATGAGGAAACTTCAGTGGTATGTAAAAAGTCATTGGTGCCAACATTCTCAGGACCTGGAAGCTGTCATACCTGTGGTACCTTGTCTAAGGGAAGAGTTCCTCTAGTGGGCAGCAGCATGCAACCACTACAAGGGACTTCTCTTTACACACCCCCACACCGGCCAGACCCTAACCACAGATGCATCAGACTGTGCCTGGGGTGCACATCTGGATGGCAGGTGCATTCAGGGCAACTGGAGCCCAAATCAAATTCATGTGCATATCAACCAACAGGAGATGCTAGCTGTTCAGCATGCTCTGACAGCTTTCAGATCCCTACTCTCTCCGGGGCTCCTACTAATCAAGACCGACAACAACACAGTGATGTGGTACATCTACAAGCAGGGGGGAACCCACTCTTACCCACTCTGCAGGCTAGCCATGACCCTCTGGAACATGGCCTCAGCCATGCATATTCACCTGCAAGCTCAATTTCTGCCACACAAACAAAACTCTCTGTCAGACAACTTAAGCAGAAATCTCCTAGACCCACACGAGTGGCAATTAAACCACAACACCTTCAGCCTTGTGACCCTGGAATGGGTTACCCCAAAGGTGGACCTATTTGCTTCTCCCTACAACCACCAGCTCAGCAAATTCTGGACCAGGGTTCCTCACAGTAAGGCCTGGAAAGTGGATGCCCTATCCTTCTAGTGGGCAAACCTCTCAATCTGTGCTTTTCCCCCTCTACCTCTTCTTATAAGAGTATTACTCAAGATAAGGGAGGAAGGACCAAGGGAAATCTTGATTGCCCCAGACTGGCCACGCCAACATTTGTACCTACTACTGCACAATCTGTCACCGTTGCCTCCATGGCACCTCCCACAGATCCTAACTCTCCTGACACAGCAGGAGGGACAGTTCTTGCATCCGCAACTGCAGACCATGAACCTCGCAGCCTGGCTTATTCCTTGACCTCTCCTCCAGGGGCCAGCCTAAGCAAGCAGGTACTGGATGTCATACGTGAAGCCAGATGACCCAGTACTAGAAAATCCTATGCTGACAAGTGGAAAAGGTATTGTTCCTGGATCCAGACTAAAGGAGTGGACCCAGCACAGCCCTCCTTACCTCTCATCCTTGATTACCTAGCAGACCTACTCCACAGGGGCCTATCCTTCTCTTCCATTAAGATCCATGCCTCTGACATCTCTGCTCATTACAGCACTGAGCCACCTCTCTTCTCGCACCCTCTCATCAAGCAGTTCCTGAGAGGGGCTAATAACTTAAGGCCACCAAGAAGAGCCCCCTACCCCAGCTTGGGACCTTAACTTTGTGTAGGAAAAGCTCACGCTTACCCCCCTTTGAGCCTGCAGCGTCAGCAGAGTTAAAGTTCCTCTCTTAGAATACAGCCTTGCTTCTGGCCATCACTTCAGCCAGAAGAGTGTTGGAGCTACAAGCGCTTATGGTTGTGGAACCCTTCAATGTTCATCGTGTTTCACTGTTGTAGTCATTACTCTTGGGTTATCCTGCTAGCAGGCTATCCTCAGTCGGCCAGAATTCCAAAGTCTAGGTCCGGCGTCGGTTGCTGTTGCCTCTTCCCTGACATCAGTGCGCCAGGGGTATAAAAGATGCAGCCAATGCCATTTTCTTCAGTCTTTCTTGCCAAGCGGTGCCCGAAGCAAAAGCAGTTCGCAAGTGCAAATCAGCCGACTCCTGAGATATTCAAATCCGATTTTCAGAACCGAAGTCTTCATTAAAGCCAAGTACCCCGTTGGGGAAACTTTTTTCTTGCTCCAGACCGATGTCAGAAAAATTTGACAATTGTATTTCTTGTGGGAAGCAAATACCTCATAAGGATTTTCACTCTTACTGTATTCCTTGCCTAGGCCCTGATCATAACATTGCTAGCTGTCGGTTTTGTGCTAGATTTAACCAACGCATTATTAAGCATCGGTTCGATTTTGCATTTCATTACTATGGCCGAAGATTTAATTATATAATGCCGTCAGACCAGCTGACAACCGGAGTTTACAAAAAACGCAAGGACAAGGAAAAGGGTAGGCATCCGAGGCCAAAAATCGACAACAAGGCCTCTGCTAGGCCTGTCGCCGGTTCTCAGTGAGGCGCTTTCGCAGCCCCTGGCGCCCGCTACCTCAGAACCACAGGCTGCTTCCGACTCCCACGTGGAGCCGACTGAGCCTCTGGATACTCAAGGTATTGGACACTCGGAAATCATTCCCTCAGATAGGTCTGGAGCCGCTGAGCAGGCATCGGCTTCTGAGGGTGTCTTCAGACCTACACAACTATATATTAAGGCATCTTCAGCTTCAAAGACTAAAGCAGCTCTAAAGACAAAGAAACAAGTACAGCATTCTCCTGCTCAGACTTCCATGCCTAAAAAACAGATGCTCAAAATGGCCGAAGACCTAATTACTTTGATCAGGGGCTCCCATCCCCCTCCTCATAAGAGGCTTAGGCAAGAGGCAGAGTATGATTCTTCTGATCAGGTTTCTATTTCTTCTGATTCCTCTTCTGAATAGGATTACTCCATGCTTCCGTATGAGGATTCTGATGCTGAAGAATCCATTCCTTCAGCCTCTCCTCCTGAGGATTATTCTTTTGGGGAAACCCTGCATACCATGAGGGAGCATTTCCACTGGGAGAGCCAAGATTATTCTGAATCTAATAAAAGGCTCAGGGACTTTCTGCTACTTCCTCAGCACAGACCCCTTGCTATTCCACCTGTTCTAGACATTGTAGATGATGTATTTTCAGAGTCCGGCCTGTCCCCTGACTCTTTACCCCCTGCACCTGCTAAGCCAGACAGATACTATAGGGTCCCGGATTCTCATAAATTCCTATATAAAAACCCCGCTGCTGACCCAGAAACTATATCTCAGGGTCCAAAAGGGTCAAAGCTTCCACTGCAAAAAACCCTGTCCCCTCTGATAGGGATTCTAGGGCTCTAGACAGATGGGAGAAAAAAGTCTACACTTCTGCTACCCTGGCTGTAAGGGCTTTAAATTGTCAGTTTCATATGCTTAAATATCAGCAATATTTAATGTCACTGCTTAAACAGAAATTGTTGACAAATACTGAATGTTCTGAGAACAAGGAATTGCAGGATTTATTGCATGCAACTGAACAAGTGGTAAAGCATACTTTGCAATGTGGTTATGATTCACTGGAGGCCTCTTGCAGGGCCGCTGTTACAGGTTCTGTTATTAGAAGGCATGCTTGGTTAAAGGAACAGAATCTGCCTGATCATGTTAAAGCAAAATTATTAGATGCACCATTACAGCATGATACTTTGTTTGGTACAAAAGTAGAAGAGTTGTTGAAAAAAATGGAGGATAAAGCAAAATCCATGCAGACAGTCAAGGATTTCTTACAGGTACAGCCACCCAGGTTTAGCAGGAACTGTCCTTCTAAAAATTGGTCCTTTCCAGTGTCAGGCAGGCCACAAAGAGGCAGATACAGGCGTCCCAGAGGCAGATCTCAGCCCCAAGGCTCATACATGCCTAAACAATGGGGTACTCCTACCTCCAAAAGCAGAGAAGACAAATCACAGCCTTACAGGAAACAGTCCCAATGACTTTCCTCTACCAGATCCAAGCACTTATCTTTTGGCAGCCCCCTTAGGGGGAAAACTAGCACTTTTTTCATCAAATTGGCAAATGGTTACCCAAAACAAATGGGTCCTGAACATAGTGTCCCAAGGCTACAGGTTCCATTTTCACACTCTACCAAGGTCAAAAGGTATGCCAGACCTGTCACACAGTCAATGGGCAGGGGCACAAAAACAAATTACAGCCCTCGTGGACATGAGGGCCATTCAGCAAGTACCTCAACAAGAGCAGGGGCAAGGATTTTACTCCAGACTTTTCCTAGTACCCAGAAAGGACAAAACCTGGAGACCAATACTGGACCTGTCTATACTAAATATGTTTCTGGAAGTTCCAAAATTCAAGATGTTGACTCTACAGCAGCTACTGCCCATGCTGGGCAAGAAGGCTTGGCTTGTAACTTTGGACCTAAAAGAGGCATACCTGCATGTCCCAATCAGACAGTCTTGCAGAAGATACCTCAGATTCATAGCTGGCTCAATGCATTACCAATTCTCTGCACTGCCCTTTGGCTTATCTACTGTGCCCAGGGTCTTCACAAAATGCCTGGCACCAGTAATTGCTTTTTGCAGACAAAAAGGAATTCAAATATATCCCTACTTGGACGACTGCCTAATTCAAGCAGAGAACAAAGATATTCTTCTAAAGCATCTGGCATTTGCAAAACGATTACTAATTGGCCTAGGGTACACAGTAAACGAAAAGAAATCAAAACTAGTGCCCTCTCAAGAGATCATATTCCTGGGTGCAAGCTTAAATACAACTGCCCAGATGGCTTATCTCATGCCAGACAAACAAAAGCATCTGACTACTTACTTCAAGAAATTGGCAACAAAAACCCACTTATCTGCAAGGAAAATCCTGCAGGCCTTAGGTTTCATGGCATCCTGCATTCTACTAATTCCATATGCCAGACTGCATATGAGGAAACTACAGTGGTATGTAAAAAGTGTTTGGACTCAGCATTGCCAGAGCCTGGAGACAGTAATTGCACTCATTCCCTGCCTGCAACAGGAGTTTCAATGGTGGGCCGAAGCCTGTCACCACAACAAGGGTCTGCCATTCAGTCTACCCACAGCCAGACACTGACAACGGACGCATCAGATTATGCCTGGGGGGCCCATATGGCAGGAAAATGTATTCAGGGAACATGGCCTGCAAACCAGATGCATCTTCACATCAATCAAAAAGAGATGCTAGCTGTTCAAAATGCCCTGACAGCTTTCAAGGACTTGCTTCATCCAGGACAGTTACTGATAAAGACAGACAACACTACGGTCATGTGGTACATAAACAAGCAGGGAGGTACACATTCCTACCCCCTCTGCAGACAAGCAATGACCTTATGGGACACAGCATTGGCTTTTCAAGTTCACCTGCAAGCACAATTCCTGCCAGGAAAAACAAATACTCTGGCAGACGAACTAAGCAGAAACCTCATGGATCCCCACAAATGGAAACTGGATCCACAAGTCTTAAGCATGATAATAAGGAAGTGGGGATGCCCAGACATCTATTTGCCTCCGCTCACAACTGCCAATTGCAGAGATTTTGCACAAAGATTTATCACAAGCAAGCATGGAAAGTGGACGCCCTATCCTTCAGCTGGAAAAATCAAACAGTATATGCCTTTCCTCCACTGCCTCTCCTTCCCAGGGTACTCCTAAAGGTCAGACAAGAGAAGCCAAAAATTATACTGATTGCACCAGACTGGCCACGCCAGCACTGGTACCCAATCCTAAAGAGCTTGTCTCAAGGTCCAGCATGGATATTGCCTCAAACTTCTCAATTGCTGACCCAACAAAACAATCGGATCCTGCACAGCCAACTCAGGACCTTAAATCTGGCAGCATGGCAGATAATGTAGCCATTCAGAACACTCCTCTTTCAAAAGCTGTTTTGGATGTTATCTTGGAGGCCAGGAGGCCCAGTACCAGAAAATCTTTTGCAAAGAAATGGAAGAGAGTCTGTGCTTGGAACCAGGAACAAGGCGTTGACACGTGTGTACCAAATATCCCTCAGATTTTACAATACCTAACTGAGATGCTGAACAAAGGCTTTTCTTTCTCATCAATTAAGATTCATGCCTCTGCCATTTCAGCCCATTACAATGCGGAACCACCTATCTTTTCTCATCCTTTAATAAGGCAATACCTCAGAGGGGCCAAAAACATTAGGCCTCCAAGGAGAGCACCAATTCCGGCCTGGGACCTCAATTATGCAAAACTCACACTGCCTCCTTTCGAGCCAGCATCAACAGCAGATATAAAATTCTTATCCTGGAAAACAGCTCTGCTCCTAGCAATAACCTCTGCAAGGCGAGTCTCGGAATTACAAGCACTCA
Organism: Protopterus annectens; assembly: GCF_019279795.1. NCBI lineage: Eukaryota > Metazoa > Chordata > Ceratodontiformes > Protopteridae > Protopterus > Protopterus annectens. Next base: position 1,384,956,123 of record NC_056741.1, read on the forward strand.
TGGCTGTGGAACCCTTCATCATTTTTCATCCAGACAGGGTTTCTCTGAGGACAAACCCTACATTTATGCCTAAGGTGGTGTCCAGTGTGGCCCTCATCCAAACCATTCACTTGCCTACCTTTTATCCAAATCCACAGAACAAGGGTGAGAAAATTCTGCATTCTTTGGACATACACAGGCAGTTACGCTTCTACTTGGACAGAACTAAAGCTTTCAGAAAGACTGAGCAACTTTTAGTGTCATATGCTGCGGGATCACAAGGAAAGGCTATCTCAAAACAGACTATTTCTAAATGGATAGGCCATTGCATCCGTTTCTGCTATTCTCAACATGGCAAATCAGTGCCTAAGGGCATTAGGCCTCATTCCACCAGAGCAGCAGCCACTTCAGCAGCCTTCCTCAGAGGAGTACCAACCAAAGATATCTTAGAGGCTGCAACCTGGAGTTCAGTGCACACCTTCACAAAGCACTACCACTTACCTCTTTACTCTAAGTCCAGAGCAGGCTTTGCCACTGCAGTCCTGCAGAGCCTCATATTCTCTCCTAATCCTATTTAGCCCAGCCACCCATCCTCAGCTTTGGGATTCAACCCAAGAGTAATTACTGCAACAGTGAAACACTATGAACATAGTACAGTTGTGTACCTACCATAAATGTAGATATTCGAGTGTATTCACTGTTGCAGTCCTGGTTTCCCACCCTCCAGCCCCCTTGTTTCTCTCTCTCTCTCTTCCTCACTTCTTTCAGGGTTATTGGTATTTACTTTTTACTGGTGGCGTTTTTCCACCATAACTTATCTCCCTATTTGGGGGATCCTGACATTTGGGGCAAGAAAAATCGAAAAGGCTGCCTGTTTTTATACCACTGACGACTTGACATCAGTCCTGAAGCAACATCAACTGACACAGAAATACTAAGCCTCTGGTATTCAGGCCAACTGAGGACTACCCCTGGCAGGATAACCCAAGTGTGATGACTGCATCAGTGAATACACTCGAACATCTACATTTATGGTAAGTGTACACAACTGTACTTTCTGGCAATATAATGCTTTGGTAGACTTTAAAAGTTCTCTACAGAGTGCACTGTCAGAAATATTGGTTGAGCCAAATGGGTGTAACTAAAAAAATTATTTTCTGAATCTGGATACAAGATCTGAGTTGCCTAAACATAGTAGGGCATTATTAAGTTCAGTTCTGGTGGCTGCCCAAAAAGCAGTTACTAGAAAATGAAAGTCAGAGTTTAAACCAACTGTATTTGCAGTAGTAAATATTGTAACGGAGAGAAGGGAACTTGAAGTAGGATCTTTAGAAAAAGGTTAGGAGCAAATTACATTAAAAAAATGGAAATTATGGAAAGAATAAGTGCAGAATAATGTTTTGGGGGTGGAATGAGGTTTAAGGGAAGGCAGGAATTGAGCAATTTATGTAATAATGGATTGATAACTTTATGAAAACGTATATGTGATGTATAATATAACTGTGAAAATATTGGGCTTGTTTTCTTTTATATAAATTTGTTTGTCTGTGTCTTTAACTGAAAATTCAGTTCTTGTTCTTCTTTCGGCTTTTCCCCATTAGGGGTCGCCACAGCGGAACTCCGGTCCGGTAATGATTGACAGTAGATTTTTACGGTGCCGAGCTCAATGCCCAACCTTCAACGAAGGCACGCCCATTCACGCATGTCTTTCGAACACCACTCAGTCGTGGGGAGGACATGCAGACTCCACACAGAACGTGCTCCAGCCGAGAATCAAATGGGAGAACCTCTTGCTGTGAGGCGACAGTGTTACTGCTGCACCACCGCTGCTTAGTCTTAAGAGAAAAGTTAGTAACGGTGTTAAAAACATAAAAGGGGGGGATTGTTTAATCTTCGGGGCAAAAGGATGTCTCTTTCCAGTAATCTAGCCTTTAGAATGTTTAATTCTCAGAGTTATATGGAGAAGTTTATTTTACAATGTGCATACTGGTTGGATTATTTTGCTGCATCCTTATCTGCCGAGCAAAAGTCTTGTATGAAAGAAGGTGTTTCTTATTTGACTAAGCTTTCGAATTATGCTTTGAGAGATGTGCTTGAATGTGCAGAGACAGACTTGAGAAATGGCACTGCTTCTGTTGCATTAAGACAGGACTTTTGTGATGATTTAAAAGCTGAAATTTTGAATGAATGTTTAAGTTCTGAATTGGTGTTTGGGCACCCTGATAACTGATTCTCAAACAGTGGAGTGATAGAGGCAATTTAATGCATGGGGTATCTAGAATGTTTCATGTACCCAAGTTCTGTCCAAACAAGGCGTCTTCCTTCAAGGGGCAGAAGAAGCAAAAACACCAGCCAAACAAAAGTCAGGGGTCCAAAAGAAAATGGAATAAGGATATTTCTTTAAAACCAAACAAGGGGGTCTCTTTTCTGAAAAAGGATCAGCCCTTTACAAAGGAATGACTATGCTGAGTTACAGAGCATCCCTGCCCCCCCTTCCTTCTCTTCTTCCTTCCTCTAGTCTCTCAACTGTGCAGCCTAGACGCAAATAGTCTCAAATGGGTTCTAAGAATGTTGTGGGGAGGATACACTTGGCAGTGGTTAGAAAATAATCCCTCTTTCAGAGGAATTCCCTCACACCTACCAGGCCAAACAGAGGTGTTTCCTCCAGTGCTGTATCACATGTTTAGAAGCAGGGGTCATAGAACCAGTGCCTGCGATACACAAAGGCAAAGAATTTTACTCCAGAATCTTTTTGGAACCATCAGTACTGGATTTGTCTTTTCTAAACACCTTTTTAAAAAGTCCCAAAATTAAAAATGCTCACTTTATAGTTGGCCCTACCGTTGCCTCAAGACTACTGTTTCATGGTGATTCAGTATCTGAAGAATGCATATTGTACTCCTGTTGCCCCCAGTTTCAAGAAATTTTAGAGAGTTGCTGTATCTGGCTTACATCATCAGTTTTCTGCATTGCACTTTGGGCTATCTACTGCACTTCAAGTGTTTTCAAAAGGTCTGGCTGCAGTGATTGCATTATTGCAGAATCCTAGGCATCCACACTTTTCCTTATTTAGATGACTTGCTGATTTGTGCAGGTCTTTTATCCAGGTGCTTGGAGTCCTTTGACAAAATTGTGCGCCTCCCTTTCATCTAGACTTTAAATTACATCTCCAAAAGTCCTTCCTCACACCCTCTCAACAAATTGATTTTCTATGGGTGTTGAGTAGACACAGTAAAAGGGATGGCCTTCCTGGTAGAAAATAAAAGTTCTGACTTAACAGGGCATTTTCTTGGATTTCTCTGTTCTAGACATGGCCTTAGCAAGAGAGTTCTTCAAAATTTTAGGCTTCATGGGATAAACATAAAGATGTTGGAAGTGATTCGTGCCTTAAACGTTCTTCACCACTTATACTGTGATGTGGTACCTTAACAAGCAAGTGGGAACAAGGTCAATACCCTCTTTGCCAGCTGTCAGTGATAGCCTAGGAGATAGCTGTACAGTATTCTGACACTTGAGGCCTCGATACATTTGGCAGAGTAAAATACAGTGACAGACAAAACAGATTCTAGACAGACCCACACAAGTGGAGGCTCCATGTAGAGGTCTTTCAGGACTTGATCCAGATTTGTAGAACACAAGAAGTAAACTTTCGGACTCCTTTCAAAACAAATAACTGAGAAAAATTATTTTCAAAACATCCTTGCAGTCATGCTAGAAAGACAGACACTCTGTAATCCCTCTGGTTGGGAATGTTGTTTTATGCATTTCCACCCTTTCCAGTTATTCCTAAGGTGCTTTTAAAGATTCAGAAAGAATTACCAAAGCTCATTGTGATGATCCTCTTTTGGTCCAGGCAAAGTTGGCTCTTCCTTTTAATGGAATTATCTAAGTGCAGTTATACCACAACCTTCCTAATAGACAAATTGTGCACACAGCATCAGACATGAACACTACACCTCAACTTAGAGCAATTGCAAATGACAGCCTGGATGACTTTATTTTGATACGTTTTAGGCACGTGTTTCATGAGGATGTGTAGCAGGTATTTAAAAAGGCAAGAAAACCTGCAACTAGAAGATGTTGTGTTTACAAGTGGAAGAGGTTTTCTAGGTGGTGCCTAACCAACAACAGAGATCCCAAAAGGGTTTTGACCCTTCTGGTTTTGAAAGATATGTGTGAGCTACTTAAAGGTTGTTTGTTGTATGTTTTTGTTAAAGTACATCTTGCAGCCATTCCAGCTTGTCTGCTAATAGATACTCCTCTTTCATCTTTCTTTGTCGTCAGATACTTTATGAAAGGGGGTGTTGCATGTGAGACCCCCTCTAAAAAAATTCCTCCTCTATGGTGTCTCAACTTTGTTCTTAAAAAATTGACCTTGCCTCCTTTTGAACCAGTCTCTTAGGCTAATTTATGGTTCACTACATGGAAGATTGTTTTACCCATTGCTCTGACATCTACAAGGTGAGGCTCCGAGGTGGGCCAACCCAATCTAATTTTTCACAAGGACAAGGTTGTGTTACACACTAATCCATCATTCATGCCTAAAATTGATGGCTTGATTCAATGTAGTCTCAGGAAAAAATTTCCCAGTGTTATATCCTGATCCAAAAAACAAGGAAGAAAAGACTCTGCATACTTTGGATAACCACAGGAGCTTAGGTTCTACCGTGGCAGAGCAAAACCCTTTAGAAATGCTGAACAGCTGTTTGTTTCTTGTACAAGGAATAAGAAAGGTCAACCTTGCACAATGGTTGTCCTCCACTATTGTTTTCTGTCACTCACACCATGGTAAATTTCTTTCAGACAATGTTAAAGCTCACTCAACTAGAGCCTTCTCCTCCTCGATAGCAAATTTGAAAGGGATGACTTATTACATTCTAGAGGCAGCAACCTGGTCCTCTATTCATACCTTCACAAAACACTACAAACTGGATTTATTTTCAAGGTTAGGAGCAGACTTTGCTAGGATCATTCTCCAGGGGCTCCTGGAGCCTTATCCTTCCACCTCCCAGGTAGGGTAACCTTTGGGAATCTCCCCAAAATGCTGTTGAGGCAGTGAAAATGATTAACATGGTACAGTTACGTAAGTTTTATCTGTAGCAGTTGACAGTTTAATTCCTGACTGCCTTAGCAACAGCCCCACCCATCACTCCCCCAGATTGTGTATAACTGAGGTGGGTTCCAACCTTTTTGATTCGGTGGTTGTTGGATGGTACTGTGATTGGCTGTGAATTAAGTCTTGTTACATGATTTTGGCTTCAGGTACTTTCCTCTTCTCCTTTGTAAAAGCAAAACTTTTTAACACTCACTCCTAGTGACAGCTGAAGGCTTCTCTCTCGGTATATGCTCAGCCAATAAGCTGTTACAGGGGGAGAGAAAGAGAGTGGAAGGGGAATATGACATTTTAAAAAACTGGCCACTACTGGTTACCTTGGTGGATAAACTAATAACCAATGGCAAGCACAAACTAAAAAAATCAAAAACACCTAAGTTAGTAGAATAAAAAAGTATATCGGGAGGCCTGCAGTACTTGACAAACAGTTTTAATCAACATTAAGTACTTTTGTTCCCAAATAATGGAACTTTATCAGAATTAGAAAAACAAATGAAGCACATCAATTTATAAAATCCTAACCACATCACATGAACTAAAAATAACCAGTCACCATAAAAATAGATTACTGGATTGATCAACAGTTAGAAACAGTGTAATGCTTTAGCTTTAAAATAGAATATATTTAATAGAGTGGGCTTCATTTATTCTCGGGTAGTTAGTCGCATTTAACAAAACCTGCCATTTAAATTCACAGACCTCAAGATGTTCTTTAGTAAACTGCCCTTGAGTATCTTGTTTTACCTGCTCAATAACAAGAAATTTAAAATAGTGATTACTAAACTGTGCAATATGCTTATATAATGCATTTGTATCCCATTTCTTCTTTATATCAAAAAGATGCTCCTATACCTGTTCATTAAACTTTGAGAGGTCTTCCCACATAAAAAAACTCACATAACTGACATTGGACTAAATAGGTCACTCCTCTGCAAAGACATGAAAAATGCCCATTTAACTTATAAGTTGTTCCATTAATACAAAAATTCCCCCGTTAACGTGTTGGGGCATTGTGGACACATCCCACATTTAAACATCCCTAATTTTTGTGAGGTTAACTTCCTAAGTGTTTTATGAAATTCTAAATAATTTTTGAAGGTCCTATCTCTTCGAAAAACTATCTGCAAGTTCTCACCCAGTTTGCTCTTAAATTCAAAATCAGTTGTAATAAACTTCCAGTTCTCATGAATACGCTCTAAAAATTTTGCTACTAATGTAAGGGTAGAAATGAATTTGAGCTTTTTCAAATCATTCTTATCATCTATCCCCAGACTAGATTACCACATTTAATAGGTGTCCCATTTAAAATTGGTACATCAACTCCCTTTTCCCTTTTAACCATCACTTCATCTCTTATATCCATGAGGAATTCCCAGGGATAACAAAACAAAACCACACTGGCCAGAAAATCCAATATATTCGCAATTTAATAAGACTTGGCGCCTCAGCAAAAAAAGCCTTCCAAGAGTTAAAATGCATCAAGCACACAGCAGATTAAATAATCATGCCAGTATCAATTAAACAATTAAAATGTCAATTAAACAATTAAATTATCATCACTAAATTACTAAATTACATACCTCCAGTTACATTCCTTATTAAGCCCTAAGGGCTCTAAAGTACTGTATTTCAAAATAAAAATAGTTTCTTTTTTTTTTTTTAAAGTTTATCATTTAAACTAATGGTTTCCCCCAAACTTACCTCGACTTTTTCCAAGACACAACCTTGCAAATCTTCAGGATTGGAATTATGTGAAGATAAGAAATGACCCCCCCCAAAGGTCTATCTGATTTTTTATTTCTGATGTCTCTAACATGCTCTTGAAGGCTTACCTTAAAACTTATTGTTGTCTCAGCAATATAATATAAATTATAGGTACACCTAAGAGCATATATAACTCCTTCCGTGTCGCATGTATAGGTTCCATTATTTATAAACCATACATTATTAATAAAAGAAAAAGTAGGGACCACCTTATTACAAATAGGACACTTATTGCAAGGGATTGTGCCCTTACTTACTAGACTATCCCTTCCAATACTGACATCTGGTGGAACAAAAAAATTATGCACCACCATGTCAGACAAACTTGTAGCTCTTCTGTAAGACACATTTACATGGCCAGATAAAAAGTGTCTTAAGTCTTTATCCCTTAATATTATGGGCCAAAACTCACGTACCTTCCTAACCACTTCATCTGTTATCACATTAAAAGTGGTAAAATAAATTTCCTTTTTATCTTGCATCTTTTGTGCTTCATTTGTGTTATTCCTATTTCTTTTTCCATAAAACATGTCTGAATTCCTATTATTTCCTTTTAAAAAGACAGTATTACTATTAGCAAATCTCTTGTTTATAATCTTAAATTTTGCCTCTCTCACTGTATTAACATCATATCCTCTCTTAATAAACATTTTTCCGTCTCTAAGATTTCATTATTAAAAATCTCATCCCTACTGCATAACGTATCAGTTCTTAAAAATTAATTATATGGCAGAACTGAAATTAAATGACATGGGTGACAATTACTCCCAAAAAGAAACAAATTTCTCTGATCAACTTTCTATGTATTCCAGTATCTAATCCATTAAGTTGGATATCCAGAAAGTTTACTTGAGCACCCATCTGCACACCATCAAACTGAAGACCCATATTATTCACCTGTAGTTCTTCAAGAAAAATAGGTGCCTTAGTGCGATCACCCTGACATAAAAAAAATCAAATCATCTATAAATCTGAAGTAACAAATTAACTCAGACTTTTAAAAATTGTGTGAATATATATACTCTTCCTCAAACATAGCCATAACTAGGTTAGCATACATAGGGGCAAAAGCTGCCCCCATAGCAGTACCTTCAGGGAGAATAATAGCAAATCCATAAGGAAATGAGATTTGGGATGGTCACCTAAAAAATAGAACATGGCTGACATACCTACACTATGTTTAATATTAGTATCAAGACTTTTTACATCAAGACTCAACCAGTACATATTACTATTCCACTATATACCCTTACTTTTTCTTAAAAAAACTCTTGGCTATCTTTAATGTAAGAAGCAATGCCCATAACTTATGTTTTTAAATATTCATATAGTAAAATGTCAGCATTTTTCAAAAAGTATTTCTTCGCCGAAACAATAGGTCTACCACTTAAATTTTCAAGACCTTTATGTATCTTTGGTAGACAATAAAATACCGCAGTACTACGGTATTCAACATTAAATTTCTTTTCAACATCATGAGTGGAGAAATAACCTAACCTATGCCCCTTTTCCAAGAGACCGTGCTATTCTTTAATGGCTTCATAATATTTCAAAATATCACACTTCTCATAAATTTCCTTATTATTTAAATGGGCATAGCACATACTTAAATATTGAGTGTAGTGTAAAATAACAATATTGTTACCTTTATCTGATGGCTTAACCACCAGATTTTGGTTTTTACAAAAATAAGAAAAGGCTTGCCATTGTTCAAAAGTCAAATTATAACATATTTCAGCTTTGTTATTAACACACTGCCAATATAATCTTTCAACCTCAAAATTTAAGGTTGAAATATAACTTTGTATATTACTATTAAGAAAGGGAGGTATAAAAAATCTTTTTACATTAATACTGTTAGTATTCAAATTGCTATAAGCATAATCAATATGATGCTCTTCGTGTTTCACTGTTGCAGTCATCACATTTGGGTTATCTGCTTGCCGTAGCCCTCAGTCGGCCAGATTATCAAAGTCTTGGGTCCTGCGTCAGTTGCTGTCTCATCTTCCATGACGTCAGGTAGTCAGGGGTATAAAGCATGCAGCTGACGCCATTACATCAGTCTTTCTTGCAGTGCGGTGCCTGAAGCAGAAGCAGTTCGCAAGTGCCAGTCGGCCGACTCCTGAAATTTTCGTTTTCGAGTTTCAGAACCGAAGTCTTCAACTAAAGCTAAGTACCCCGTAGGGGAAAATTTTTCTTGCTCTAAACCGATGTCAGTAAAAGTCAGTGATTGCATTTCTTGTGGAAAGCAAATACCTCATAAAGATTTTCATTCCTACTGTATTCCTTGCCTAGGCCCTGAATAATTGTAATTCTTGTAGAAAGCAAATACCTCATAAAGATTTTAATTTGTACTATATTCCTTGCCTAGGCCCTGAATAATTGTATTTCTTGTGGAAAGCAAATACCTCATAAAGATTTTCATTCGTACTGTATTCCTTGCCTAGGCCTTGACCACGACGTAACTCGCTGTCGGTTTTGTGCCTTATTTAAGCAAAGAACTATTCGTCGCCAGTATACTTACACTTCTAAATATTTTGGTACTCAGTTCAATTATCCAGATATGGCTTCGGTGAGCTACCTGACTACCGACATTCCGAAAAAAACGCAAAGATAAAGACAGAGGCAGACCGCAAAGGTCCAAAGCTGCCGACGACACTTCTCCTAAGCTAGTCGCCAGTTCACCGGTACTCAGTGAGGCGCTTTCGCAGCCCCTGATACCCACTACTTCAGATTAGCAGGCCTCTACTGAGACCCATTCGGAGTCCGGTATGCTGCGAGATGCTTCAACTGTGGAACCTGCGGATGTCTCTACCTTGGATGGGTCTGGAGCCGCTGTGCAGGCACCGGCTTCTGAGGGTGTATTCAGGCCTTCTGACTTGCATATTAAACTGACGTGATCTTCTTCTTCAAGGCCTAAAACTCGATCCATGCCTAGAAAACCAAAGCCCAGACCGCATGGTCAGGCCTCTATGCCTAAAAACAAATTATAAGAATGGCTGAAGACCTTATTACTTTAATCAGGGGAAGCCAACCTTCCCCCTCTAAGAGACCTAGGACTGAATTTTCTCATGGTTCTTCAGAGCAGGATTCTGAAATTTCTGTTTCCTCTGATGACCAGGATTTACCCTTATCTACCTATGAGGATTCTGATGCAGAAGACTCTATTCCCTCTGCTTCCCCTCCAGAGGATTTCTCTTTTGGTGAAACCTTGCATACTCTTAGTGAGCATTTTCGCTGAGAAAGCCAGGATTACTCTGATTCTAAAAAGAGGCTTAGGGATTTCTTACTCCTGCCCCAACACAAGCCTTTAGCTATTCCCCCTGTACTGGACATTGTTGATGCCTTTTCAGAATCTAGTTTGGCCCCTGAGTCCTTACCTCCTGCTCTCAGAAAACCAGGTAGATATTACAGGGTTCCTGACTCTCACAAGTTCCTCTTTAAAAATCCTACTGCGGATCCTGAGACCATTTCACATGGACCCAAGGGCATTAAGGCTACTACTGCCAAAAATCCTACCCCCTCTGATAGAGATTCCAGGGCACTGGATAGATGGGGTAAGAAGGTATACACTTCTGCTACCTTGGCCATTAGGGCCTTAAACTGCCAGTTTCATATGTTAAAGTATCAGCAGCATATTATTGAATTGCTTAAACAGAAAATGATGTTGATTCCTGACTGTGCTGAAATAAAGATTTACAGGATTTAATGCATTCTGCTGAAGAAGTTGGAAAGCATATTTTGCAATGTGGTTTTGATTCATTAGAGGCATCTTGCAAGGCTGCTGTCACTAAGGCATGCTTGGCTTAAGGAGCAATCTTTGCCAGATCATGTTAAAGCTAAATTGCTGGATGCTCCCTTAAACCAGGACCGCCTGTTTGGCAACAAAACAGAAGTAGTACTTAAAAAGCTGGAGGAAAAAGCTATATCTATGCAAAGCGTTAAAGATTTCCTGCAGTTACAGCCTCCCAGATTCACTAGGCATTGTCCCTCTAAGAACTGTTCCTTTCCTGCCTCTTCCAGGCCTTCTCAGTCCAAACCCAGAACCAGCAGAACACCCAGGCTTCAGTCCCAAGCTACACACAGGACTAAGCAGTGGGGGGCTCCCGCTTCCAAAGCAGGGAGTAATAAGACCCCCCCCCCCATGGTAAACTGTCTCAATGACTTAACTTTAAAACTTCCAAGCCCTTCTCAACTGACTGCTCCTTTAGAGGAAAAGATTGCTCTGCAGGCAAAAAATTGGGAACTCATTACCCAGGACAAATGGGTTTTAAATATAGTTTCCCAAGGATACAGATTCCACTTCCACACTTGACCAACCCCAAATGGTTGGCCAGATCTACCCCCAAATCAGTGGGTAGAGGCTCAAAAGCAAGTTCTCTCTCTTTTAAGTATCAGGGCTATTCAAACTGTCCCAGAAGAGGAAAGGGGGCAAGTTTTCTACTCAAGACTTTTCTTGGTGCCCAGAAAAGACAACTCCTGGCATCCTATCCTGGACCTCTCCATCCTAAACACATTGTTTGGTGATCCCAAAATTCAAGATGCTAACTCTTCACCAGTTGCTTCCTATGCTAGGCAAGGATGCCTGGTTGGCAACACTGGATTTAAAGGAAGCCTACTTGCACGTCCCAATCAGGGAATCTTGCAGAAGATACCTATGCTTCAAAGCAGGCTTCATGCACCACCAGTTCTCTGCACTGCCCTTTTGCTTATCTACTGCACCCAGGGTATTCACAAAGTGCGTAGCTCTAATCATTGCATTTTGCAGGCAAAGAAATATTCAAATATGCCCATACCTGGGCGATTGTCTAATTCAGGCAGAAAGCCAGAACATACTATTGAATCATCTGGTGTTTGTACAAAAATTGCTAACTTTTCTGGGGTACATCATAAACGAAAAGAAATCACATCTTGTACCCTGTCAACAAATTGTGTTCCTGGGAGCAAGCTTGAGCACAACTTCCCAGATGGCTTTCCTCACATCAGAGAAACAAGTTAATTTGACAGCCTTCTTCAAACTAATGGCCACAAAGACCCTGCTATCTGCAAGACAAATACTGCAAGTCTTGGGGTTTATGGCCTCCTGCATTCACCTAATTCCATATGCAAGACTGCATATGAAGAAACTACAATGGTATCTAAAAAGCCTATGGTGTCAACATTCTTAGGGTCTAGAAGCAATGATTCCTATCATACCTCATCTACAGATAGAGTTCCTTTGGTGGGCAGAGGCCAGCCACCAAAACAAGGGACTGCCATTCACTCTACCCCCTGCCGCCCAAACCCTAACAGACGCATCAGACTATGCATGGGGGGCTCACTTGGCAGAGAAGTGCATTCAGGGCAAATGGAACCCAAGTCAAATGCACCTGCATATCAATCAAAAAGAAATTTTAGCTGTACAGAATGCTCTGACAGCCTTCAAGGACCACATTCTTCCAGGACAATTAATGGTAAAGACGGTCAACACCACTGTTATGTGGTACATAAACAAGCAGGGGGAACCCACTCTTATCCTCTCTGCAGACTAGCCATAACTCTGTGGAACACAACCTTGAGCTACCAAATGCACCTACAGGCTCAGTACCTGCCAGGAAAGCTAAATACACTGGCAGATGAACTAAGCAGAAATCTCATGGACCCACACAAGTGGAAACTGGAACCAAAGACATTCAATATGTTGACAAACAATTGGGGAAGCCCAGAGATAGACCTGTTTGCCTCCCCCCAGAACTACCAATTGAACAAATTCCGCACAAGAACTCCCCACAAACAAGCTTGGAAAGTGGATGACCTGTCCTTCACCTGGAAAAACCTATCAGTTTATGCCTTTCCTCCTCTGCCTCTCCAAGGTACTACTAAAGATCAAACAGGACAAACCAAGGACGATTCTGATTGCACCAGATTGGCCACGCCAACACTGGTACCCCCTCTTGTGCAGTGTCACTGCTGGCACCATGGCACCTGCCTCAGACCTCTACCCTGCTGTCCCAGCAGGAGGGCCAGATTCTGCACCCTTAGATTCAAACTCTGAATCTGGCAGCCTGGCTAATTACCTGATCTCTTCATTACCATCCCTCAGTAAGCAAGTGTTGGATGTCATTCTGGAGGCAAGGAGGCTTAGTACTAGAAAATGTTATGCTGAAAAAAATGGAAAAGATTCTGTTCCTGGAACCAAACTCAGGGGATGGGCACAGCAGCGCCCAATTTACCTCAGATTCTTCAATGCTTAACTGAGATGCTTCACAAGGGCCTTTCCTTTTCCTCCATCAAAGTTCATGCCGCAGCCATTTCAGCTCATTACAACACAGAACCCACCCCTATTTTCTCATCCACTGCTCAAGCAGTTCCTCAGAGGTGCCAGAAACTTAAGACCACCAAGGAGAGCCCCCAACTCCAGCCTGGGACCTTAACTTTGTATTGGAAAAACTCACTCTACCTCCTTTTGAGCCAGCTGCAAATGCAGAGCTGAAAGTCCTTTCTTGGAAAACAGCCTTCCTTTTAGCCATCACTTCAGGAAGAAGGGTGTCTGAATTACAGGCCATTATGGCAGTGGAGCCTTTCATCATCTTTCATGCGAATAGGGTGTCCCTCAGGACCTGTCCCTCCTTCATGCCCAAGGTGGTATCCATTGTGGCTCTTAATCAGTCCATTCATTTGCCAACCTTCTTTTCTAATCCACTGAACAAAGGGGAACGTATTCTGCACTCCTTAGATGTGCACAGGCAACTTAGATTTTTCTTGGACAGGACTGAACCTTTCAGGAAATCTGAACAGCTGCTGGTTGCATTTGCTGCAGGGGCAGAGGGGAAGGCCATTTCAAAGCAAACCATTTCTAAATGGATAGGCCATTGCGTTCATTTCTGCTATAAGCACCATGGAAAACCTACCCCACAGGGGATAAGACCACATTCAACCAGGGCTGCATCTACCTCCACAGCCTTTCTCAGAGGTGTCGCTACCAGGAACATCCTAGAAGCTGCTACCTGGAGTTCTGTACATACTTTCACCAAGCATTATCATTTGCCAATTTTCTCTAATTCCAGAGCTGGCTTTGCCACTGCAGTCTTGCAGGGCTTTATAGCTGGTCCTAATGCTGTCTGATTTCCTCCTCCCATCCTTAGCTTTGGGAATCTACCTAAATGTGATGACTGCAGCATTGAAACACGAAGAACATAATACAGTTGTGCACACTTACCATAAATGTAAATGTTCGAGTGTATTCACTGTTGCAGTCCTGTTTACCCCTCCCTCCAGCCCCCTGACTTCTTTTGGCTATGCCTCTATTCTTGTTTACTGTGCTTTAATCTTTTTGGTGTATTTGCTTTTTTGTTGGAGTTGTAACCTTGTATGTATGTATAAAAAAAAAAAATATATATATATATATATAAAATTGCTTACATTGGCTGCATGCTTTATATCCCTGACTACCTGACGTCATGGAAGATGAGAGAGCAACCAACGCAGGACCCAAGACTTTGATAATCTGGCCGACTGAGGGCTACTGCAAGCAGATAACCCAAATGTGATGACTGCAACAGTGAATACACTCGAACATCTACATTTATGGTAAATGTACACAACTGTACTTTCTTCAGGACTACCCATGTCATCTTGAAAAGAACAACAGGAATAAAATGAATCATCATCTGAACTCAAATCCACATTATTACATTCATTAACACCACATATCAAAAAGTGGTTAGTTAAATCCAATTTTCTACTAAAACTAAAAATTTCACTTTTTAACACATGAAGTCGAGGTAAGGCTTTTGGAATAAATTTAAGTCCTAACTGTAACACAGATAGCACCACATCAGAAATCTCACATTTAGACAAATTCACTACTAATGAGTCCTGTGAAAAATTGCACCTATCAGTTCATTTGCGTTTTATTCTTTTGATATTTGTAGTTTCTCCCAAAGTTCTTAGATTGTGCCCCGTCATAACAGCCCCATTTTTTGCTGCTGTTATTGTTATCACTGTTCCGAAAGCGTTTGTTCGTGTCATTGGGATTCTGTGCTGGCGCAAGTGTTGGAAAATCACCGTCAGTATCATTATTACTATCAGCTTCTTCAGAATTAACAAAAGAAACTGAACTACTGTTAAGAGATATTATAATAAGGTCTCCTTCCTCGACTAGAAGAGGACCTATCATATGAGCGTTTCCAAAGAAATGCTTGATCCAAACTGTAATCTTTAATCTCTCTATTAATTTTCTTAGTTTTACGTTCAACCAACTCTTGTTTCCAATTCTTCCAATCTGCCATTCATATCACGCAAAATTTCATCTAATTTAGCAGAGGAATTGTGTTTTTGTAATTCACTACTTTCTGACACAATTTCTTCCTTAAGCCAGCTTTTCTTAAGGTGGTCTCTGTCGATTAAAGTACGCACCCATTCAATTGAGCAACGATGAGCTGCCTCAATCCAGCTTTTACGAAAGGTGGCATCTTCCGGATTTGTTTCATCAAAGGGAGCTGTAGGAACCCGAAAGGCTATAAGACCTCTAGGAGTAATATCCAGTTGTATATATCTCTGCAAGCTCAAAATGTTCATGTGGGTGTTAGTCTCCTTAAGAAGCAACAATTCCAGCTTCTCTTTTAAGTTATGTATCTGCTGAAAGCGGCAGTGAATTCACAGAACCCACTTCCCCAAGTGGATTAGTGAAGCAACGATAGCGTTCTCCCGTAAAATGATTCCATACCATATCAGGAGCTGCAGCACCTGAAGGGCCATTAGACGGGTTCTCAGCCGAAACAGTACTCACATTGTCATTTCGAGAGCCCTTATCACTATGTTGCAAAACGGGTCTACCTGATAACACTGACACGCCAAAACACTGACAACGAAATAACTGACACGAAAAAAACAGGAAAAAAAATTCAAAAACACGAAACTTCACATGCCCGACAAACCAAAATCCCGACAATCAAAAAAACAAATACCTTTCCCGACAAACACACACACAACACAAGCACACCAAAAACCTTACAAACCTACACTAAACCTTACATACACAACTATCTATGCACTTACCTTAACCCAAACCCTAACGTCCGTCACTATCACACATTTACCTTACCCCCACCCTGACCCTAACATCCGTCCCTATCGCACATTTACCTTACCCACACCCTGACCCTAACATCCGTCCCTATCGCACACTTACCTTATCATGTCAGTGTTCTCAGCATTGGGATTCTCAACTGTCAGTCTTCTCCGTTGTCGATCTTCCGGTGTTGGTGTTCTTGTTGTCGGTGATCTGTGATTTCGGCATTTTCAGGTAGACCCTGCAAAACATACTGCTCCATAGATCTCTGACTACTATCTGTAGAGTCATCCCAGAACACTTGAGGCATGTTATTAGCAGGATCAGTGGCCATATAGAAACCAAAAAAGACCACACTAAGAAAAACAGGAACAAAACAAAACCACAATGGCCAGAAAATCCAATATATTTACAATTTAATAAGACTTGGCTCCTCGGCAAAAAAGCCTTCCAAGAGCTTATGTAGCTCTATATGTAGAGATTATATAAGCATATTGCATGCACAGTTTAGTAATCACTATTTTAAATTTCTTGTTATTGAGCAGGTAAAACAAGATGTTCAAGGGTGGTTTACTAAAGAACATCTTGAGGTCTGTGAATTTAAATGGCAGGTTTTGTTAAGTGCTGCTAACTACCCGGGAATAAATGAAGCCAGTTCTTTTAATTGTATTTTAAAGCTAAAGCATTACACAATTTCTAATTGTTGATTAATCAATTAACCTATTTTTATGGTGGTTGGTTATTTTTAGTTCATGTGATGTGGTTAGCGTTTTATAAATTGATGCATGTTTAATTTGTTTTTTTTACTTCTGATGGAAGTTCCATTATTTGGAAACGAAAGCAGTTAACTTTGATTAAAATTGTTTTTCAAGTATTATTGGCCTCCCGATAAAGTTTTATTCCGCTACCTTAGGTGTTTTTGATTTTTTTTACCTTGGCAGATAACCCAAAATACCACTGAGGTAATGAGGAATTCAGACATCTACTGTTAACAGGTAAGTAGTTCTTAGCAACTCTGCTTTACTTCATACCCATTTCTAAAAGCAACCTGTTCTCTTATGTTTGATTGCGACTATGTCTTCCTGGTGGTGATACAGGAGGTAAATTGGAGAAACAGACACACAGCTGACTAAATGTGTGTGTATTAGTATGTATTAATGTCTGTGTGTGTGTGTGTGTGTGTGTGTGTGTGTGTGTGTGTGTGTGTGTGTTTGTGTGTGTGCACACGCGCATGATCTCATATATATACAAATTGTACTGGCGATGAGTTAGCTGTTTATCTGGTTATAGATGCTAGAAGTGTAATTTGGCTTTCTGCCCTTTGTTCTATTTCGTGGTAGAATTCTTTACTTTTCTGCTTGTGCTATGGTAACTGTTTTCCTTATAGCAGGTGCAAGCAGTATTTGTCCGTTTTCCTTTTTTCTGCTTCTGCTTATGCCAAGGTTGTTAGATAGGAATTCTGGGTAAAGCAGTGCCTGTTTGCTTTTAAATTTATTATTTTAAAACTTTCATTTTATTTTATTTTTTTACTTTGTGTGGGTAGGGGGACAGTTGCTTTCAATGTTTCTTATCAAGAGTCAAGGACATAGCTCGGATTATTTTGGATAAAATCCCTACACTAGGGACAATTTTTAAATACTGATAGTTCATACTGAAAAATCTGACAGAACAAAAGGATCTGAATTAAAATGCGTTTTCTGTAGTAAAAGCAAAATGGTGTTTTATATTATTTTGTGTCCACCCTCAAGCCCTTTTCAGGATTCTGTGGTGGCATCATTTTGTTTTTCTTTTACCTTTGCTATTTTCTAAGGAGTTCCTGCAGGTTTAGTGGACTAGCTTTATTAGTAACTTCTCTGGCCAGAGACCTCATCTCAGCTATATTAAGTGTCCTAAAATATGCAGGATGCCTATGTAATTATAAGACAAAACAGTGATGGTTTGTATTGCATTCTGTCATTCCTTGTTTCCTTTTCAGGGTGACACCTTTTTGCCTTTCTCTGATCTTTGCTGTTTATTAAGTATTTCTTGGTGGTGGTGTGGGCTAGCTTTTAATTTTGCAATACTTAGCCAATTTTTGGTCTCCTTCAGGTCCATTTGAAATAACACCATCACTTTGCATGTTTATGTGGGCAGTTTGCATTTGAGTTTCACCTGAAGTGTGTACTTAGCTGAAGAGCATAGTTGAGTTTTCAAATATGGACCATTTTATTATATTTGCATTTGATGATTTAATTAAACAAGTTTTTCTCTATATCCTAATTGTGAGGCTTATCTAAAAACAAAATAACTTGATCAAGCAAGCTCATGCTGCTTAGCATTAGATCAGCTATGTAAAATTCTACAGGGCAAATTATAGATAATGTCATCATTCACTATAAATGACTTTGTAACTACTCTGTGCACTACCTTCTCATTTTATAAGCATGGAAAGATGATGTCTGTGACACAGTATCTACTGATTCCTCCTCTGATCAGCCCCTAGCATCAATGTGGGTGACTGAGTAACTAATATTTCAGAATTATATACAACTTTTATTAAAGAGAGTTTAATAACTCATAAAAAAAAAAAAAAAACATAACACCAACCTTTCACTCTCAGATATAAAATCGACTTGTCAGGGTCAATACAACTTTAAAAAAAGAAAAGGGTCTTCAATCAAAAGAAGAAAAGGAATAAGAAGAGATTATACTTGTGACAATAAATTTCTGCTGATTGCAGAAGAATCCAGCACTGGCAATTCAGATCTGCTATGACCTGAGTCAGCTAACTTAGAATACCTACATAATACAACTGTCCCTGATTGTGAGACAACTAATGAAACAGATGGAGGCAAAAGTCTCAGAAGCTTGCCGCAAATCTCACCATATGTTCTTCATATTGATTACTGCTGTTGTAGTCTAAGCTGTATTAGTTTTATCCTGCTTAGGGTACAACAGGCCAGCTTCAAAAGCTTTGGCTAACTATAAAGATAGGGTTGTGCACCAAACCCTCCAAAGCTTTCTTGCTGCCAGCGAGAACTCTCTCCTCTGCAGGCTTTTGAGAATCAAGAATCAGTATTGTGCTGTTTCATTGCTAGGTAGATAAGTTCCCTTTGGGGAAAAAACCTTTTGCATGTTATTTTTAAATGTCTAAATTTACGTTCTTGTTTGGAAAAGTATTTTTATAAGCTTGGAGTTTGTGTTTTTATTGACTGGAGCATACTTTTGTTGTGTAACAGTTTGTTGATTTTAGCATTGTAAGACTTTTTTTTTCTGTGGAAAATCTGTTTAAATTACTTTTTGGGGTGGTAAAGTGTGTTAGAGTGGTCTTACTGTGTTGTTTTTTTTTGTGGGGGGGGGGTGACATTATACTACTTTGGAAGCTTTACTGGCTTGTGCTGCTTAGTTTCCCTGGGGAAAAAGACACAATTTTCAGCTTGACCATAGAACGAATTACCAGTGCCATGGGCAGTCCTCCTTCAAGCCACAAATAGAAAACGTTAATAGCTATTGTCACCCAAGCAGGCTAGCAGTTTGCCTCAGATGCAAGTGGGTAACACTGCTGTGGCCAAAACTGGTTCCTCAGATGACTCCTCATCTTCCCTGGAGCCCTCTGGTGTTGCCTATACAGTCATTATGGACCGGGAGTTAGCCACATCCTCTGTAGTTTTTGGGGTCCCCTTATTTGGCAATGAAGAGGCACATTTGTTTGTGTTGGGAGAGGAGGGCAGAAAAGGTGCCCCTACTTAACCATAATGTTGTGCCAGCCTTGGGGAAGCTATTTCTGCCATTAAAAAGCCTGTTTGTTCTAACTTTACTGTCAAAAAGAAACTGAAAACAAAATATATATATCCTCTACTGCTCCACAGAGTAGTTTTATTAAGTCAGGCTCAGAGTCTTCTACAGGTTTTGACTCTTCTTTTGTGGCTTCCAGTAAGAGGAAAAAGGGTTCCTTTTCCTGAAGAGTTTCAAGAAAGTGAATCTGGAGAGGAATGCGATTGGACATGTACACATTTTTCTTCTCGAGTTCTGATTCAAACTCAGAGACCACAATGTTATTTGAATCTCCCTGTTAAGGATTCTGTCTCTTGGAGACTGTATCCAGAGTGCGTCATTGTTTTCAGTGGGAAAACACTGAAGTTTATCATTCCCTCAGAAAATACTATAAACTGTTAAAGTTGTGTTCAAGTGTGTAAACACTGGAATTCCCAGAAACTCCTCCCATTCTTCAAGTTCTGCCAGCATTTGAGGATGTTTGTCACAGCCTGCAGTTTCTCTGATAGCAGCCTCGTGCACCTATGAAAGCAGTTGAGGTAGAATGTATGAAGTTCCACATTGTTTAAAATTTCTGTACACTTGTCTCAGACCTGACACAGCAGTTATATCTTTAATCAGTCAAGCTTCTGCCAAGCATGTCATTAATTCTAATCCTTCCCCTTCCAGCAAGGATTGGTAAAACAATTTATATATTTGGGGAAAAGGTGCATGCTTCTACAACTTTAATTTTTTTAGAATTTTGAGTCATTGTGCTCATATTTTGAAGTTTATTCTCGCTACTTTTGAAGATATGAGCACTGTTTTATCTGCAGTTCCTCCTTGTGTGAAAATCTGTTTTGTGTTCAGTTTTTTCAGTTTCTGAGGTCACTACTCATTGTTTAAAGTGCTTTTAATGCTTTGTGGATTCTACATTCAGGGCTGTTGCCACTGGCACTGTGTTCAGGTTTGCCTGACTGTGTTCTTAGAACCCTCCCACATGTTAAAAATGAGATTGTAAATTCATCTTTGGGTAGAGATTTAGTTTTGGTCCTTCTGCTGCAGTAGTTATCAAAAAATGTGTTTGGAGGGATAAGCTGATTCAGGGAATCTCTGATTTTTCAACCCTGATTCTCTAAATTTTCCAAGAGTTTTTGTTAACTCAGCTAATTTTGGCAAGAAATAAAATATTCTCAACAAAATGCTGGTAAACAGATGTTTAAAAACAGTGGTAGTGAAAAACAGTGGTGGTAGTGAGATCCCAAAATGAAAGCCACCCCCCCCCAAACAAAGGGCAGTCAAATACGTGTATGGGACCTTGTTTTCTTCTCCCACCAGAGCAATCCCTTAACTCTTTCAGAAAGTCTGAATCTCCATTTCTGTCTATTGTATAATACATTTTTTTGGGTTCTGGCACTGATTTAGCAGGGTTTCAAGTGACAGTGAGAAGAAATCCATAATTTCCAGGGAATCATTCCACATCTAGCAGATCATACACTTCTTTTCCCTCCTGTCCTACAGCACATTTTTTTTCAGGGAGTAATAGGAACAGTTCCTCCTTCAAAGTTGGGAAGAGGTTTTTATTCAAGAATGTTTCTGGTGCAAAAGAAAAAAATGCCTAGTTTTGGACCTTTCTTTCCTAAACCAATTTGATAGTGCCCAAGTTCAAAATGCTTTCACTACACAACCTGTTATCCTTTCTTCCTCTTTTTTTTTAATTTTTATAACCTTAGAATTAAAAAATGCTCATCACATTCCTTTCCCTCCAGACTTCAGAAGTTTCTTAAGGTGTTGTGTCTGGATTACATTCACTTCTCTGCCTTTGTCTCAAAGTTTTTACAAAGTATATAGCTGCAGTTGTAACACATTACAGGCTGCAGGGTATCCACATTTTCTCCTATTTAGATGATTTCCTTATATTTGTATAGTCTTTTTCAAAGTGTGCATCATCTCTCAATGGTGTGCGAGAGCTCATATGCAGACTGGGATCTCAAGAGAACATTCAAAAATCTCTTTTGACTCCAATCATACAGGATTGTGTTCCTGGGGGGTCTGCTAGATGCCTCATTTCAAAGAATTTTTCTTCTACAGGAAAAAATGTGGATCTATATTTCGATCTTTACCAGGGTTTTCCAGTCAGACTTCGGTCACTGGGAGGGAATACCTTAGAATTCTGTGTCTCATGACATCTGTGATTCCCATGTTGCAAGTACCTCTCGCAAGATTCCACATGAGAAAGGTACAATGTTATCTGAACTCTTTCTGGTCCCAGCACCCATTATTGTTTCAGTTTTCAGTTCTGGGATTTGTAAAAAGAGAAGTTACTTAGTGGAGACATCAAATATCCCTGAATCCAGGTACCCCTTCTCCCCTCCTGCCCCAAAGCAGTCAGTTACTACAGATGCCTTAGACTTTGCTTGTGGAGCAGTGCCACCGGGGAGAACAATGTAAGGTATCTAGGACACCCTAGCTAGATACAAGCACTCTTATCAAGGCACTCAACACTTTGAAGCATCTTTGGTTCCCAGAGCCACTTCAAGTTGTTTTGGACAGTACCACAGTAATGTGGTAAATAAACAAGCAAGGGGGATCCAGGGCTTACACCCTTTGCAGGCTAGCCATGTTAGCATGATATATAGCTTTACAGCACAGTCTTACTGTGTAGGCTTCCTACATTCCCTCAGAGCAAAATTGTGTAGCAGACTAGCTGAGAAAGACAAAGGTGTACCCTCACAAATGGAAAATAGATCAGGGGTATTCCAAGATTTGAGCCATCTGTGAGGAGTTACTCAACTAGATCGTTTTGCCTCCTTACTGAACAATCAATTGACAAAATTCTGTTCCAGGGCTCCATGCAAGAAGCCCTGGAAAACCGATGCCTTTTCTTTGTACAGGAATGTTTATATACGTTTTCCACCCTTTCCACTGATGTTCTGGGTACTTCTGAAGATTCAGAAGGAATACCCCAAAGCCGTTCTGGTGATTCCCTTCTTTTGGAATTGGCCACACAAAAACAGGGGTGTTTGATATATCCCAGCTACAAACAACTTCATCTGGCTGCCTGGATTATAGGGTCCTAATACCTTTTTAGGCACCTGTTTACTGAGGACATGCAACAGATACTAATGGAAGCAAAAAAGTCTGCTACTAGAAAGTCACATTTGTGAATGGAAAAGATTTTCTAGTTGGTACCAACAACATAACCAGCACGCTTTCAAGTCTTATTTTTCTCTTTTTTTACAATATTTGTGTAAGTTACTTTCTTATGGCCTGTCTTACTCCTCTTTTAAGGTTCCTTTGTCAGCTATTTCAGCATGTCTGCTGATGGATCCTGTTCTTTCAATGCATTCTGATATCAAAATGTTTTTGAAAGGGGTATTGCATAAGTGACCTCCAAGAAAACAACTAGCTCCTCCTTGGAATCTTAATTTTGTGTTAGAGAAGCTAACACTTGCCTCATTTGAACCATCTCTTCTGTCTGGCTTGAGCTGCTTAACATGGAAAAAAATGTTACTAGTTGCTTTGACTTCTGCAGGAAGAGTATCTTAGTTGCAAGCTCTTATGGTGGGCCAGCCTTAGCTCATTTTCCACAAAGACAGAGCTTCCTTGAGGATTAATCCTCCTTTTATGCCTAAAGTGGGATCTGAGTTTACTTTAAGCAAAACTATCCATCTCCCTGTGTTCAGTGTAGAACTCTGAATTAAGGGAGCCTCTGATACTTCAAACCTTTGTCCACAGATAAATCTGGTACTATCTTGACAGAACAAAATGCTTTCATAACTTCTGATCTGTTCTTCATTTCTTGTGAAGCGTGAAGTACAACATGTGTTAAAGTGGACTATTTCCAAATGGTGGTCTTGGGCTATATTCCTTTGTTATTTCTACCATAACAAAACTATTCCAGGCAGGATGAAGGCTCATTCAACAGGACCTTGGCTTCATCTATGGCCTTTTGAAAAGGGTTGGTCTCTTAAGTATTCCAGAAACAGCAACTTAGTCCCCTGCACATACTTTTATAAAGCACTACAAGCTAGATTTTTTCTCCAGATCAGGTTTTGCTAGGACCATTCTCCAGTGGCTCTTCTACCCTTTTCTGTCCGCCTCCCAGTTGTTCTATGGTATGGCAATCTACCCATATAGCTTGTGGTACAGTAACGGTGATCAGTAGGAAGAACATAGCGCAGTTCTTTAATTAAACTTACTATAACAATAGATGTTCAAATCACTTCTGCATTAGCTACGCCCTCCTTCCATCCCCCTTATTTTTTGGGAAGTTTTTATGCCAGGGTGTGGACATTTATTTACTTATTTATTGTTCCTAGCAATGTCCTTTCTGGGCTCAGCCTCCCTTTGTCAGTTAGCATAAAAGCAGCAAAGGGCTTGGCACGCATACCTGAGTTTGTTTAATTAGCTCAGTTCAAGTTAACAGTTTGGATGCTTGGAAGGTGTCCTGAAGCTTTGGAAGTTGTCTGCCTGTTGTATCCTACGCAGGGTATAACTCGTATAACTTAGGCTACAGTGATCATTCAAACATCTACTGTTACATAGGTTTACTTAAACAACTGAACTTTCCTTGGGAAGTACTATGCCATAAAATTATTATAGTAAAGAAAGCTGCATCATTCAGTTTGGGTGAGGAAATTAAAAAAAAAAAAAAAAAAGAGGGCATTAAAAGACTTAATCTTTCCACTCATTCTTTTAAAAAAATCCCAGAATGTTACTGATTTACTTAAGTTTGGCTTCCCAAAAAAGTCACTAAAAACTTCAGATCACTACCTCAGGATGATTTTTCACTATTGGAAGTCTTTGTTTAACAAAAACAGTGACCTTTTAGTACACCGCAACTTTAATTCATCAGGCACTAACTTGTTTGCTTGCCAGTCAGTACAAATACATACACTGAAGGAGAAGTCTTGGTAATGTATGATTTTATTCACAAGCCTGCAAGATGCAAATTAGGCAATGTCATAGACTCTGAATAACAGTTTCCTCACTGCCAGGCATGAAATTAGTTGATACCCCTCAATTTTTAAATAAGATCCTACAAGAGATTATCAATAACATTTAATTTTATTATTCACCGTGAAGCCAATGATCTTAACTTTTCCCCCAGTGAATCATATGAAAAGTGCTGTTCTTGACATTTTAGATATATTGGAAATGAGAAAGAAAACAGTAGCATTTTGGGAAATTTTTCCATCACTAGGATGGAGTGACTACATGTATAGTAAAGCTTTCCTGTTTACCAACTTGTTAAGGCAGGTTTTAGTTTGTTCTGGGACCCTCTTGTATTTTGATTAATACTTGTGGGAAGATTGTGTTTCTGCATTATTCTGCACTTCTATTTCCACAAGTAGAATTATAAAAGCTCTATTTGAATTTTAAACCCTACTGGGGCAAAGTCTTGTAGTTTAATTCACAGTTGTGACAGAACTGTGTACTACCACCAGATT
Source organism: Protopterus annectens (assembly GCF_019279795.1). NCBI lineage: Eukaryota > Metazoa > Chordata > Ceratodontiformes > Protopteridae > Protopterus > Protopterus annectens. Next base: position 1,384,981,216 of record NC_056741.1, read on the forward strand.
TGTGCCTTAATCTTTTTATTACCGCATTTTTTCCGTAAACAGTATTACTGTTATATTTCTACATAGTCTGGTGTCTTAAACTGTAGTAGAAGTTCATTAATGAGCGAAGTTACTCTGCTCCAGTTTATGCTTCAGTGTTTTTATATTCTGCTTATCACTTACCTGCTTGCATTCTGTGTCTGCCCCATCACCCCAATTATAACTTTAAGCCAAAGTTTCTGAAATAATTCCAATATTACCTATATTTGATTGAATAGCTGTCTAGTTGGTTCCTGTTTACAGCACACAGCTACCCCCACCCAATATCTTTTATCCAAAGAAAAATGAAAGATAATTAAATCATTTTAATTATGCTTAAGTATTAAGTTGAACTTATAGTGATTTGTGTAGTGATACTACTTTGAACTTTTATGCTCTATTTCATCTGATTGTGTTATTTTAGTTTGTTCAGGGAGCATAGTCTTGTATTTTAATTAACAGTTGTGAGAAGATTATGTTTTTGCATTATTCTGCACCTCTATTCCACAAGTAGGATTACTTGTAAATCTGTTGTTTGTGTTTTACACCCTGCTGGGCCAAAGTCTTGTGGTCTAATTCACAGTTGTGGCAGAACTGTGTACTGCTGCCATATTTGTTTATTACATAATTTTGATTCCCATAAACAGTGCTACTGATAAATTTTTGCATAGGCTGATACCTTAAACTGTAGTTCAGTAGTAAGAGATGTGTCTCTGCTCCAGTTTGTGCTTAATTGTTTTTATATTCTGCTTATCATTTACCTGCTTGTATTCTGTGTCTGCTCCATCCCCTACTAACACATTAAGTTTCTGAAAGAGCTTCAATATTGCCTTTATTTGCTAGCCTCTGTATGGAACTTCCAGAAGTATTTTACTTGTATCCAGTCCCATCCCGGCAAAGTTAAGTACTTTTGCTAAACCGCACTTAAGTTATTTTGAGTGATCACTTTTGTTTTTATGTATGCATTTCACTGACTTTTTTATGTTAAAAAAAATGCTCTTCCTTATCACTGTTACTGTCTTGAAATTATCTTCAGCAAGTGATTTCCAGCTAGTTGTTTAAGTGGTTTGTGTTAACATTGCACTTGTAGGTCTGTTCTACTGTGGTTTTACATAGAGGACTGGGTTTATTCATTTTGAGGCAGGAAGTGTTTGCCTGGTCTATCTGAGTTGCAAAATACACAAAAGGGCTCCTTGTGTAGTCACCATATTGACGAGAGGGCTCATTATTTACTTTTTTTTTTTTTTTTTTCTGTGCTGCTATATATTTTACATGTTTGTGTGGGTTAGCAGTGCTCTGTACAGTAGCAATCACCTGGAAAGCAAATTTTACTCTTTAGAATTGTCCGTTAAATCGTACCTGTAAAGCAGCAATACCATGCAAACACCTTGTGCACCAACAAGCTTAGAGTAGCTATTTGTGCCTCAAGTGGCAATACCTACAGATTTAGTAGAATTCAGTATTGTGTAAACATTACAGTTTGTAGAATTTAGTACTGTTTAGCATAATCTTTCCACTAAAACACCTTATTAGTCTGCACAAACAAAACACCTTTAATAGCCTTCTAACCCCAATACACCACCTACTTGTAGCTCACAAATCAGGACTGGGCAGCGTGGATATGCAGTTTCTTAACTCCTCTTGGCCAGATAGGTGGATATGGGCATCTTCTGACAGTGTAGCAGTTGTCTCATGTTTATTGACAGGCACTTAAACCTTAGAGTCGGACACGGTATAAGAGAGATGTAATTACACAATTATACTGAAGGCTGAACTCTTGCATGTAAGTCATATCAGATTGTCGAAACATATACACAACACCCACCTCACATAACACGCGACACACACATGCACATAGACTAGCAGTATGCTGAGGCACTTAAAAGCAATCTTCCTAAACAGTAAAGGCATTCAGAAAAAACACCTAACACAACACATACTTTCACTCTAAGTGGAGCCCTGAACACTAAACCCCTAAGGCAAGCAAAAACACTTCCCAAGACTCTCATCATAGGGGACTCCATTGTAAGACATACTGATGCCCCTCTAACAAGGCTGAACAAGGAGAAGATAACCATTAACTATTTATCTGGAGCTAGGATCATGCATGCACTCTGGTCATTAAGCCACAGTCACCAGTATGATTCCATCGTAGTCCTTGTAGGTGTAAATTACCTCGGATGTACATCCCTGGACTATACGGAGAAGGGACATTATGGATCTTTCAGACTGTGTCTCAGGTTGGTATAAGCCCGGTACAGAGCAGCATATTACTATCACAGAAGATTGTCACAATATGACTGAAAATGATTGATTTCAACAACTGGCGGTCTTTCTAGTGTTGTTCTAAGGGGATCCAGTATTTGTCAGCTTGGGAGGACATGGTCAACAGACCATGTTGCTTCGCCAAGGATGGTCTGCACCTTTCCCCTCTAGGCTTTTGAATACTACTTAAGGCTTTGTCCGTCCCAAAGTTTATTTTTTAGGCAATGCCAAACTGACGAACCAACATAGCAAAATCAACTCAAAATAGCCTCAAGGTGTTACTGCTCAATGCCAGGAGCTTAAAAAAAAAGTTTTCCCTCTAAGCCCTTTTCACAGTCAAGAATATGGATATCTGTGCAGTTACCAAGACATGGTTTAAAGTGGCAGAGAGTACCTCAGCAGTGAAGGTTTTAGTGCCTTCCACACTTTAAGACCAGTAGCTGCAAAGACGAGGGCTAAAGGTGGAGGTGTCTCAGTATACATTCATAACAAGCATACCTCTAGGGTGGTCAAACAGGATGACATGCTGGAATTCCTCACTGTGCAGATCACCATAGACAAAATTTTGGACCAAGATCCTAGCCAAATATAGGTCACCCACTATGTTCCAAAAAGCTCACAATTCATACTTGGACCTACTGGAGACACTTACCATTCAACCTAACACCCTACTCATGAGAGACTTTAATTACTTCCATAAAGATTGAGAATCTGACATGGCCTCACATCTACAGGCACAGAGATTCCTGGACTTTGTAAATACAAACACCCTTGTCCAAATGGTCAGTATGCCCACTAGAGGCTCCAGCACTGGACCTCATGCTCATAAATATGGGGGAATACTGCACCCCCCACCCCCCCAACCAATGTCTCGTTCTTGCTGGTAAGGTCTGACCATAAAGCTGTCTCCTTAGAAATTAAAATCAACTCCGTAATAGTTCGGAACTGTTCCATGGCAAGTCACCTTTTATTAAGTGCTGGTTTGTCAAACCCCTAGAACACACCAGCCTATGATGAATTGCTGTCAGAACTAGCCTCAGAAACAAACCACCCTGGTGGCATCCCAGTTAAAACAGGATATACGAGAAAAAGAAAAAAAATTATAGCAAAAATCAGGAAGGGTAAAACTCTCTCATCAAAGTAAATAGGCAACTAAGAGGGGTAATTTGGTCCAGCAGAGTCAATCTCGAGGTTAAGATTATCCTTTCAGGTGAAAGATGGCAGTAAAGCTTTCTACAGCTGCATCAGAAACATCAAGATGTTCTTTGTGTTTCACTGTTGCAGTCATTACATTTGGGTTATCTGCCTGCAGGTAGCCCTCAGCCGGCCTGAATACCAGAGTCTTGGATTCCCGCGTCGGATGCTGTCTCTTCTTCCATGACGTCAGGTTGTCAGGGGTGTAAAACATGCAACCGATGCCATTGCATCAGTCTTTCTTGCCTTGTGGTGCCCGAAGCAGAAGCAGTTCGCAAGTGCTGGTCGGCCGACTCTTGAAATTTTCATTTTCGAGTTTCAGAACTGAAGTCTTCAAAAAAGCAAAGTACTCCATTGGGGATCCTTTTTCTTGCTCTTAACCGATGTCAGTAAAAGTTAACAATGGTCTTACCTGTGGAAAGCAAATACCTCATAAAGATTTTCATTCGTACTGCATTCCTTGCTTAGGCCCAGACCACGACGTCCCTCACTGTCGGTTTTGTGCCTTATTCAACCCCCGAACTATTTGTCGTCGGTCTATTTTTGCTGAAAATTATTTTGGTACTCGGTATAACTATCCAGAAATGTCTTCAATAAGCCATCCGACTACCAATATTCTGAAAAAACGTAAGGATAAAGACAGACCGCATAGGTCCAAAACTGATGACGACGCTTCCGTTAAACTAGTCGCCAGTTCGCTGGTACTCAGTGAGGTGCTTTCGCAGCCCCTGATACCCACTACTTCAGATTTGCAGGCCACTACTGAGACTCATTCGGAGTCTGGTATGCCACGAGATGCTTCTTCCACTATGGAACCTGCAGATGTCTCTACCTTGGATGGGTCCAGAGCCGCTGTGCAGGCACCGGCTTCTGAGAGTGTATTCAGGCCTACATACATGCATTTTAAACCGATGCCATCTTCTTCATCCAGGCCTAAAACTCGACCCACGCCTAAAATACCGACTTCCAAACAGCATGGTCAGGCGCATATGCCTAAAAAACAAATGCTTAGAATGGCTGAAGATCTTATTACTTTAATTTGGGGAAGCCAGCCTTCCCCCTCTGAGACCTAGAACTGATTTTCCTTCCGAGTCCTCTGATCAGGATTCTGATATTTCTGTTTCTTCTGATTACCAGGATTTGCCCTTATCTACCTATGAGGATTCTGATGCAGAGGATTCCATTCCCTCTGCTTCCCCTCCAGAAGATTTTTCTTTTGGTGAAACCTTGCACACTGTTGGGGAGCATTTCTGCTGGGAAAGCCAGGATTACTCTGACTCGAAAAAGATGCTTAGGGAATTCTTACTCCTTCCTCAACACAGGCCTTTAGCTATTCCTCCTGTTCTGGACATTGTAGATGATGCTTTCTTGGAATCTAGCCTGTCCCCAGACACTTTACCTCCAGCTCCCAGAAAACCTGACAGGTATTAGAGTATTGTTACAAGCTCCTCTTCAAGAATCCTACTGCAGATCCAAAGACCATTTCCCAAGGTCCAAAGGGCATTGAGGCTACTGCTGCCAAAAATCCTATCCCTTCTGATAGAGATTCTAGAGCCTGTGACAGATGAGGTAAGAAGGTATACACTTCTGCTACTTTGGCCATTAGGGCTTTAAATTGCCAGTTTCATATGTTAAAGTACCAGCAGCTTATTATGGGACTACTTAAACAGAAAATGATGTTGATTCCTGACTGTGCTGAACACAAAGAATTGCAGGATTTAATGCATTCTGCTGAACAAGTTGGTAAACATACTTTGCAATGTGGTTTTGATTCTTTAGAAGCATCTTGCAGGGCTGCTGTCACTGGCTCTGTACTTAGAAGGCATGCTTGGCTTAAGGAGCAAAACTTGCCAGATCATGTTAAAGCTAAATTACTGAATGCTCCCTTAAACCAAGACCACCTGTTTGGCAATAAAACAGAAGTCCTCAAAAAGATGGAGGAAAAAGCTAAATCTATGCATACTGTTAAAGATTTTCTGCAAGTACAGCCTCCCAGATTCAATAGGCATTGGCCTTCAAAGGATTGGTCCTTTCCACTCTCTTCCAGGCCTTCTCAGTTCAATCCCAGGAACAGCAGACCACATAGGTTACAGTCTCAGGCTACGCACAGGCCTAAGCAGTGGGGGGCTCCCACTTCCAAAGCAGGAAGTAGTAAGACACCCCCCCCCCTACGGAAAAATGTCACAATGACTTAAACTTAACCCTTCCAAGCCCTGCTCAACTGCCTGCTCCCTTAGGAAGAAAGCTCGCCCTGCATGCGAAAAACTGGAAACTCACAACCCAGGACAAATGGGTTTTAAATATAGTTTTCCATGGATACAGATTCCACTTCCACACCCTACCAACCCCAAACGGTTGGCCAGACCTATCCTCAAATCAGTGGGCAGAGGCTCACCGGCAAGTTCTCTCTGTCCTAAGTATCAGGGCTATTCAACCTGTCCCAGCAGAAGAAAGGGGACAAGGTTTTTATTCAAGACTTTTCCTGGTACCCAGAAAAGACAGCTCCTGGCATCCTATCCTGGACCTCTCCATTCTAAACACCTTTTTTGGTAATCCCAAAATTCTAACACTTCAAAAGCTGCTTCCTATGCTAGGCAAAGATGCCTGGTTGGCAACCTTGAACTTAGAGGAAGCTTACCTGCACATTCCAATAAGGGAATCTTGCAGAAAATACCTGTGCTTCAGGGCAGGCTCCATGCACTATCAGTTCTCTGCACTTCCCTTTGGCTTATCTACTGCGCCCAGGATATTCACAAAGTGTCTAGCTCCAGCCATTGCATTTTGCAGGCAGAGAAATATTCAAATATACCCATACCTGGATGATTGTCTGATTCAGGCAGAAAGCCAGGACTTGCTATTAAAACATCTGGCATTCGTAAAGAAGCTTCTAACCTCACTGGGGTACACCATAAGCAAAAATAAATCTCACCTAGTACCCTGCCAACAGATTGTATTCCTGGGAGCAAGCTTGAACACAACTTCCCAGATGGCTTTCCTCACTCCAGAGAAACAAGTTTATTTGACAGCCTTCTTCAAACTACTGGCCACAAAGACCCAGCTATCTGTAAGGAAAATTCTGCAATCCCTGGAGTTCATGGCCTCTTGCATTCTACTAATTCCATATGCAAGACTGCATGTGAGGAAACTACAATGGTATCTAAAAAGTCTGTGGTGCCAACTTTCTCAGGACCTGGAATCAATGGTTCCTATCATTCCTTGTATAAAGACAAAGTTCTTTTTGTGGGCAGAGGCCTGCTGCCACAACAAGGGGCTTCCTTTCACTCTACCCCCTGCCACCCAAACCCGAACAGCAGACACATCAGACTATGCATACGGGGCTCACTTGGCAGGGCAGTGCATTCAGGGCAGATGGAACACGAGTCAGATGCACCTGCATATCAACCAAAAAGAAATGTTAGCTGTACAGAATTCCCTGACAGCCTTCAAAGACCACATCCTTCCAGGACAGTTATTGGTAAAGACAGACAACACCACAGTTATGTGGTACATAAACAAGCAGGGGGAACCCACTCGTACCCTCTCTGCAGACTAGCCATGGCTCTGTGGAATACAGCCTTGAGCTACCAAGTGCACCTACAAGCTCAATTCCTGCCAGGCAAGCTAAATTCACTGGCAGACTACCTAAGTGGAAATTTCATGGACCCACATAAATGGAAACTGGAACCAGAAATATTCAGCCTCTTGAGGAACAAATGGGGGACTCCAGAGATAGACCAGTTTGCCTCCCCTCAAAACTACCAGTTGGACAAATTCTGCACAAGGACTCCCCACAGTCAAGCTTGGAAAGTGGATGCCCTGTCCTTTACCTGGGAAAGCCTCTCGGTTTGTCTTTCCCCCTCTGCCTCTCCACTCGAAGGTTCTGCTAAAGATCAAACAGGACAAGCCAGGGACAATACTGATTGCACCAGACTGGCCACGCCAGCACTGGTACCCCCGCTTGCCCAGTATGATACTGCTGGAACCATGGCACCTTCCTCAGACACCTTCCCTGCAGTCCCAGCAGGCGGGCCAGATTCTGCACCCTCAGCTTCAAACCCTGAACCTTGCAGCCTGGCTAATTCCTTGAGCTCCCCAGTAGCATCCCTCAGTAAACAGGTGCTAGATGTCATTCTGGAAGCAAGGAGGCCTAGTACTAGGAAATGTTATGCTGAAAAGTGGAAAAGATACTGTTCCTGGAGCCACACTCAGGGGATGGGCACAACAATGCCCAGCTTACCTCATATTCTTCAGTACTTAACAGAAATGCTCCACAAGGGCCTATCCTTCTCGTCAATTAAAATTCATGCCTCTGCCATTTCAGCACATTATAATACTGAACTTCTCTCACCCCCCTGCTAAAGCAATTCCCCAGAGGGTCAAAAATTTAAGACCCCCGAGGCGAGTCCCTACTCCAACTTGGGACCTTAACTTTGTATTGGAAAAGTTCACTCTCCCTCCAATTGAACCAGCTGCAACTGCAGAGCTGAAACTCCTTTCTTGGAAAACAGCCTTCCTTCTAGCCATCACTTAAACAAGAAGAGTGTCTGAATTACAGGCCCTCATGGCAGTGGAGCCCTTCATTATCTTCCATGCAGACAGGGTTTCCCTCAGGACCAATCCTTCCTTTATGCCCAAGGTGGTGTCTAGTGTGGCCCTAAATCAGTCCATTCATTTGCCTACCTTTTTCCCGAATCCACAAAACAAAGGTGAGCGAATACTGCACTCCTTTGGACGTGCACTTTCGACTTAGATTTTATTTGGACAGGACTAAGCCTCTCAAAAAATCTGAACAGCTGCTAGTTGGCTTTGCTGCAGGGGCAGAGGTGAGGGCCATTTCAAAGCAAACCATTTCTAAATGGATATCCCGTTGCATTCATTTCTGCTATAAGCACCATGGAAAACCTATCCCACAGGGGATAAGATCACATTCCACCAGGGCTGCATCTACTTCTACAGCCTTCCTCAGAGGAGTCCCTACCAGGGACATCCTAGAAGCTGCTACCTGGAGCTCTGTACATACCTTCACCAAGCATTACCACATGCCTATTTTTTCTAAATCCAGAGCTGGTTTTGCCACTGCAGTCTTGCAGGGCTTATTAGCTGGTCCTAATGCTTTCTGACTTCCTCCTCCCTTCCTTAGCTTTGGGAATCAACCCAAATGTAATGACTGCAGTAGTGAAGCACGAAGAATATAGTACAGTTGTGTACACTTACCATAAATGTAGATGTTCGAGTGTATTCACTGTTGCAGTCCTGGTTACCCTCCCTCCAGTCCCCTGACTTCTCTTGGCTCTACCTTTCCTTCTTGTTTGGTGTATTTAAGCTTTCTGGTGTATTTGCTTTTTGATGGAGGTGTAACATAACATATAATTGTTTCCCATTATGTGGGCATCTGACATCTGGGAAAAGAAAAATTGATGCAATAGCATCGGCTGCATGTTTTATACCCCGGACGACTGGACGTCATGGAAGAAGAGACCGCATCTGACGCAGGAATCCAAGACTCTAGTATTCAGGCTGGCTGAGGGCTACCTGCAGGCAGATAACCTAAATGTAATGACTGCAACAGTGAATACACTTGAACATCTACATTTATGGTAAGTGTACACAACTGTACTGTCTGCACACAGCAGTGTGCTGTGCTGGTGGTTAATGGTGCCACATTCCTCGAGCCTGATGATATACCAAGCTTGATAGTGGCCAAATTTGAGATGTTCTTCATGTTTCACTGTTGCAGTCCTGAGTTGTGGGATTTCATGCGGTCGAAGCCCTTGGCTGGCCCAACTATCAGAGTAAAAATCTCCCTCCTAAGGCTGGCAGATGTCCTATCAGTACGCTTGGGTATAAAGGGAGCCAGCCGATGCCATTACATCAGTCTTTTGTTGCTGTTGGAGCCGGAAGGGAAGCAGTGTTTCAGTACATTGGTCAGTCTGCACTAGAGAGAATTCTCTTAAAACTAAGTACTCTGTCAGGGAACTGTTTTTCTTGATTTAACACATGTCAGATAAGGTTAGCAAGGGTCTCAGCTGTGGTAAGCAAATCCCACGCTGAGACTTTCATACATTGTGTGTCACCTGGCTAGGCCAGGATCACGATGCCCCCAAATTGCCATTTTTGTACCCATTTCAATTCTAGGACTATCAGGCTTTGGGATGAAATCTTGGCAAGGCATCTGAGTCTGTCATCTTCTTCACATCCTTCAGTGGCATGCGCCAGTCACCCTGAGGTTGAGCTCCCTAAGCATAGGAAGGACAAGGAAAAAAGACCCATGCTTTGGGCCTTGGACGACAATCGTCTGCCAGTCCCCCAAGGCTCGTTATCGTTGAGGAAGTCAAGATGCTTTTGCAGATGTTCATCATGCTATACTGCTGCAGTCATCACACTTGGGTTATCCTGTCGTCAGGCGGTCCCGCAGTCGGCCGAATCCCAAAGTCCTGGTCCAGCGTCGGTTGTCGTCGCCTCTTCCCTGACGTCAGTGCGACAGGGGTATAAAAGAGACAGCCGACGCCATTTTCTTCAGGCTTTCTTGCCGCGCGGTGCCCGAAGCAGAAGCAGTTCGCAAGTGCCGGTCGGCCAGCTCCTGAAATTTTCGAATCGAGTTTCAGCCCGAAGTCTTCTCTAAAGCTAAGTACCCCATTGGGGAAACTTTTCTTGCCTCAGACTGATGTCAGACAAAGTTAATAATTGTATTTCTTGTGGGAAGCAAATACCTCATAAGGATTTTCATTCTTATTGTATTCCTTGCCTAGGCCCAGACCACGACGTCTGTGGTTGTCGGTTTTGTGCTAGGTTCAACAAACGTACAATTAAGAGTCGGGCAGAATTCGCCCAGCATTATTTTGGCAGAAAATTTAACTATAGCATGCTGTCGGAGCAACCGACATCAGCAATGATTAAAAAACGCAAAGATAAGGACCGGCAGCCAAGGCCAAGACCAGATACCGAGGCCTCAGCAAGGCCTGACGCCAGTTCTCCGGTTTTCAGCGAGGCGCCTTCACAGCCCCTGACTATCGCTGATTCAGAATTTCTGATGGCATCCCAAACCGAAACAGTTGGGCCTCAGGATCCGATTCTACCTCACTCCTCGGACGCCAGCCCCGACGGGGATCCGGAAATTTTGGATAGGCCTTCGGTCTCAGAGGGTGTTTTCAAACCGACACCTGCCTCTGCCAAGCCTTATGCTAAGCTCAAAGCCTCCTTGAAAGTTAGAAAACCGGGGCCACCCCCCCCCCCCCCCCCACAGGCCCCTATGCCTAAAAAACAGATGCTTAAGATGGCCGAGGATTTAATTACCCTTATCAGGGTATCCCAACCCCCACCTGACAAAAGGCCTAGACTGGAGGAAGATTTTCCTTCCTCTGACCAAGCATCCATTTCCTCAGGCATCTCTGACGACCAGGATTACTCCTTCCCTCCTTATGAAGACTCAGATGCTGAAGAGTCCATTCCCTCTGTCTCCCCCCTGAAGACTACTCTTTTGGGGAAACTTTACACACCATGAGGGAACACTTCCACTGGGAAGGCCAAGATTACTCTGACTCCAAGAAAAGACTCCGTGAGTTTCTTCTTCTTCCACAGCATAGACCCCTGGCAATTCCTCCAGTTTTAGACATTTTGGATGATGTTTTCTCTGAATCCAGTTTAAACCCAGATTCCTTACCTCCAGCACCAGCTAAACCAGACAGATACTACCGTGTTCCTGATACTCATAAGTTTCTATACAAAAGCCCTAATGCAGACCCCAAGACCATTTCCCAGGGTCCCAAAGGGGTTAAGGCCTCTACTGCTAAGAATCCACTTCCTTCTGAAAGAGATTCCAGAGCATTAGAAAGATGGGGAAAGAAAGTGTATACGTCTGCCACTTTGGCCATGAGGGCATTAAACTGCCAATTCCACATGCTAAAATACCAACAGTATTTGATTACACAGTTAAAGCAGAAGCTGATCCCTCAGACAGATCAACTAGATTTGAAAGAGATGCAGGATTTGCTGCATGCAGCAGAACAGGTGGGAAAACATACCTTACAGTGTGGTTTTGATTCATTGGAAGCCTCATGTAGAGCAGCTGTCACAGGGTCTGTCATACGTAGGTATGCTTGGCTTAAAGAACAAGCCTTACCAGAACATGTCAAAGCAAAGTTATTGGATGCCCCATTGCAGAAAGATGTGTTATTTGGTGTCAAAGTAGAGGAAGTTTTGAAGAAAATGGAAGAAAAGGCAAAATCTATGCAAACAGTTAAAGATTTTTTTACAGGTACAACCTCCTCGTTTCAGCAGAAACTGGCCATCAAAAAACTGGTCCTTTCCTGCATCAGACAGACCCCAAAGAGGTAGGTACAGGCGCCCTAGGAGCAGAGGCCAGCCACAAGGTTCTTTCAGGCCTAGACAATGGCATACAGCAACTCAAAGAGGTGGAGACGAAAGATCTCAACCCTTCAGGAAACAAACACAATGACTTCCCTCTTCGGCTGCCAAGCAAAATGGCTCTGGCAGCACCTTTGGGAGGGAAACTGGCTCTATTTCCACATAATTGGCACATCATAACAAAGGACAAATGGATTCTGGACATTATTACCCGAGGCTACAGATTTCATTTCCACACTTTACCTCGGATGAGATGCATGCCAAATCTGCCTCCAAACCAATGGGCAGAGGCTCAAACGCAAATTTCAGCTCTCATGGATATGAAAGCAATTCAAAAGGTACGTACAAAAGAGCAAGGTCAAGGTTTTTACTCAAGACTGTTTCTAGTCCCAAGAAAGGACAAAGCCTGGAGGCCCATCTTAGACCTCTCAATTCTGAACACATACCTGGAGGTACCCAAATTCAAAATGCTCACACTACAGCAGCTTCTTCCCATGCTGGGAAGAAGCTGCTCACACTACAGCAGCTTCTTCCCATGCTGGGCAAGGAGTCTTGGCTGGTAACGTTGGACCTCAGAGGCATACCTGCATGTCCCTATCAGACAAGATTGCAGAAGATACCTCAGATTTTTAGCAGGTACAACGCATTATAAATTCTCTGCATTGCCCTTTGGCTTATCTACTGCGCCCAGAGTATTTACGAAATGCCTGGCATCAGTAATTGCATATTGCAGACAACGAGGAATACAAATTTATCCATATCTGGACGACTGCCTGATCCAAGCGGACAGCAAGGACATTCTATTACAGCATCTGGCTTTTGTAACACAGCTGCTCAGTTGCCTAGGGTACACAGTAAACAAAAAGAAGTCAAAACTAATACCCTCGCAGCAGATAATATTCCTGGGTGCCAGCTTAAATACAAAGGCCCAGATGGCTTACCTCACGCCAGACAAACAAAAACAATTGACTCAATACTTCAAAAAGATAGCAACTTTTACCCAGCTCACTGCAAGGAAAATCCTGCAGGCATTGAGGTTCATGGCATCATGCATTCAACTAATCCCATATGCAAAGCTGCATATATGAAAATTACAATGGTACCTGAAAGGTGTATGGTCTCAACACAGACACAGGCTCGAAACAAATATACCTATCATTCCCTGCCTTCGAAAAGAGTTCCTATGGTGGGCTCAAGCATGTCAAACAAACAAGGGTCTTCCTTTCGTCTTACCTCCAGCAAACCAAACCATGACAACAGATTCTTCAGACTACGCCTGGGGAGCACACATGGCAGAACAGTGCATACAAGGCAAATGGTCTGCAAAACAAATGCATCTTCACATCAACCAAAAGGAGATGCTAGCTGTGCAAAATGCACTGACAGCCTTCAAGGACCTCTTGCATCCAGGGCAACTTCTAATAAGGACAGACAACACCATAGTTATGTGGTACATAAACAAACAGAGAGGAACACACTCCTACCCTTTATGCAGACAGGCTATGACCTTATGGAACACAGCTTTGACCTACCAAGTACAACTACAAGCACAATTCCTGCCAGGAAAGGAAAACATATTGGCAGACGAATTAAGCAGAAATATGGCAGACCCTCACGAGTGGAGACTAAACACACAAGTATTTTCAATGATAACTCAAAGATGAGATGTCCAGACATAGATCTATTTGCCTCCCCCAACAATTGCCAATTACAAAAATTCTGCACAAGGACTTATCACTCCCTAGCCTGGAAAGTGGACGCTCTATCATTCAGTTGGATAACACTGACAGTCTATGCCTTCCCTCCACTACCTCTATTGACCAAGGTATTATTGAAGGTCAGATCAGAGAGACCACAAATGATCCTCATTGCTCCGGACTGGCCACGCCAGCACTGGTACCCATTACTAAGGAACTTGACTCACAGCCCTCCATGGATCTTGCCTCAATTCCCACTACTGTTGACTCAGAAAAACTATCAAACCCGTCACAGCCAGCTCAGAACTTTAAATTTAGCTGCATGGAGAATTCCTTAAATTATCAATCAACACTTCTCTCAAAGGATGTCCTGAATGTAATTATGGAGGCCAGGAGGCCCAGCACCAGGAAGACTTACTCAGACAAATGGAAAAGATTTTGTGCATGGCACCAGACTAAAGGTCAAAATCCTTGGATACCAAACATTCCTCACATACTGCAATACCTAACTGAGATGCTACACAAAGGCCTTTCCTTCTCCTCCATTAAGATCCATGCTTCAGCCATTTCAGCTCAATATAATCTGGATCCCCAATTTTCTCACACCCTTTACTTAGGCAGTTTCTCAGAGGGGCTAAGAATATAAGACCCCCCAGAAAACCACCAACACCAACTTGGGACCTGAACTTCGTTTTAGAAAAGTTAACACTACCTCCTTTCGAACCAGCATTCTCAGCAGAACTACAATACTTGTCTTGGAAAACATCCTTGTTACTGGCTATTACCTCAGCACGCAGAGTCTCAGAACTACAGGCACTTATGGCAGTGGAACCTTTCATCATTTTCCATCAGGACAGAGTCTCTTTACGAACTAACCCTACCTTCATGCCCAAGGTAGTATCCAGTGTGGCTTTGAATCAGACCATTCATTTACCCACCTTTTATCCTAACCCACAGAATAAAGGAGAAAGGCTCCTTCACTCTTTGGACATTCACAGACAGCTACGTTACTATTTAGGTAAGACAAAGATCTTCAGAAAAACTGACCAACTCTTTGTATCATATGCTGCAGGTTCACAAGGAAAAGCTATTTCAAAACAGACCATCTCCAAATAGATAGCACATTGTATCCTCTTTTGCTACTCGCACCATGGGAAGGCAGTCCTGTCAATATTAGATCCCATTCTACCAGGGCTACTGCAACCTCAGCAGCCTTTCTCAGAGGGTTTCCAACCAAAGACATTCTGGAGGCAGCTACTTGGAGTTCAGTGCACACCTTTACCAAGCAGTACCACCTTCCATTATATTCAAAAACCAGAGCTGGTTTTGCCACTGCAGTTCTGCAGGGCATCCTAGCATCACCTAACCCAGTTTAGTACCAGCCACCCTTCCATAGCTTTGGGATTCTACCCAAGTGTGATGACTGCAACAGTATAGCACGATGAACATAGTACAGTTTTGTACCTACCATAAATGTAGATGTTCGAGTGGTTATATTGCTGCAGTCCAGGTTACCCTCCCTCCATCCCCTCTACATACCAGGGTGTTAGTTACAACTCCATGTACATCAATCTATTGGATGCATGTCTATATGATGTATTTGCTAACAGCTAGTACTATCGCTTATCTACTAAGGTATTGTTGCATAGCTATTGTATTGCCTTCCTAGTTGGAGGCACCTGATATCTGGGGCAAGAAAAACTGAAGAAAATGGCGTCGGCTGTCTATTTTATACCCCTGTCGCACTGACGTCAGGGAAGAGACGACGACAACCGACGCCAGACCAGGACTTTGGGATTCGGCCGACTGCGGGGACCGCCTGATGACATGATAACCCAAGTGTGATGACTGCAGCAGTATAACCACTCGTACATCTACATTTATGGTAGGTACAAAACTGTACTTTCCCTTATGCCACGCCTTTGTCAAGACCTGTACGGATTCAGACATGTTATCGGGTCCCTCAGCTTCTGCACAGGCCTTGGCTTTCAGTTCATCAGTTGGGTCCAGAGTCGCTCCGCAGACCTCTGGTTCTAATGAGCAATCTTGTACCAGTGACGTTTCTTCGAGGGATCAGCCTACATCTGTTCTGCCTTAGAAAGAGACTAGCATCAGGACTGTGGATATACCTATGCAGGAGGAATAGCCAAAGGTTTGTGCTCTGGGAAGTCAAGGAACTCCCAAACCCTTTATTTAGATTGTGGGTATTACTGTGCCTCCCACTGGAAATGTTCCCTCATGGCATGGAGAGTTTCCCCAAAAGTGATGTCTTCAGGAGGTGATGCTGAAGGCAGATTCTCTTCAGAATCTGAATCTTCAAAAGAAGCAAGAAAGGGTCCCTCCTGAAAGACTCCTCCTGGTCAGAATCCTCATCTGAAGAAGGGGGTTCAGAGAAAACTTCAGGGGTAGGAACTCTCTCTCTCCCTTTTCCCTGGGGAAAGACTCCAAAGGGGGTTGCCTAGCTCTGACTAAGGAAAGGATGGGGTTTATATTGATTTACATATTGGTTTAAGTATTGCTATAATCAAATAAGACACTAGAGGGTAGCAGTGTATATTAAATAGTTTTTTCTATTCTTCTGTAGTGGGAATTTTAAGCTGTTTTTTTAATATGTATATACATTTTGTATGTATTTTATATCACATTGTTTTAGCTTGTTGTATAGAAGTTTTATTGCATTATATGAGAATGATCTTATTTTATTGAACTTTGTAATTTTAAGGTTGTTTTGGTTGGGCAGGAAGTTTTGGGATGGCGAGGGATTGCGATTGGTTAATGATTTGATAGGTTCATAGGTAGGTATTAGGCTATCTGCACGAGGGCATTTATAAGCCTAGCCTGAGTGTGTCGGCTTTCACCGCCCCATTGATTAATTAACTGATCCTGTGTCAAGCAGAGCCAATGAAGTGATCCCAGGGGTGTATTTTCTGTTACCCATCCACTCGTCAAGGTTTCTGTTGAAGAGTGCTAGTGAGGGGCTCTGCCTGATATAATTTGGAATCTTGTTCCAAAGCATGGGGAGTCTCTGTAACAGGCATCTCTCCCTCCAGCATGTTCTATTTATTGTTGTGGCGAGGTTTAGCTCACTAGAGCGCGTGACTCGCAGTGACTTGGATTTCTTTAGGTGGAGCATGCCCATCAATTCTGAGTTCAACATGGTTTTGTAAGTCAGGCAGAGATGACCTTTGAGTAAGCGATATGCCACTGAGTACAGCCGGACTGCATAGAACATATGTTTGAGGCCAGTAATCCTCTTGGTGAGGTACTTTTGTGGTCTTTCCAGCTGTTGGAAGTGTCTTGTGAGGTACATCCCAAATGGGGCATTGTACTCTGATGGGTCTAATGAATGACGAGTAGAGGGGCTCTTTAACTTCTTTAATGTTCTTCGTGTTTCACTGTTGCAGTCATTACATTTGGGCAATCTGCTGTCAGGTTGCTCTCAGTCGGCCCGATTAACAAAGTCTTGGGTCCTGCATCGGTTGCTGTCCCTTCTTCCATGATGTCAGGTCGTCAGGGATGTAAAACATGCAACTGACGCCATTACATCAGTCTTTCTTGCTGCGCGGTGCCCGAAGCAGAAGCAGTTTGCAAGTGCCGGTCGGCCGACTCCTGAAATTTTTATTTTCGAGTTTCAGAACTGAAGTCTTCAACTAAAAGCTGAGTACCCTGTTAGAGAAACTTTTTCTTTCTCCTTACCGATGTCAGTAAAAGTTAATAATTGCATTACTTGTGGGAAGCAAATACCTCATAAGGATTTTCATTTGTACTGTATTCCTTGCCTAAGCCCTGACCACAATGTGCCTTGCTGTCTGTTTTGTGCTAAATTTAATCAACGCACGATTAAACGTCGGTATATTTTTGCTTCTAAATATTTTGGCTCAAGATTTAACTATCCAGAAATGTCGTCGGTTAGCAATCCGACTACCGGAATACCTAAAAAACACAAAGAAAAAGACAGAGACAGACCTTCGAGGTCCAAAACCAACGACTGTTCTCCTACGCCAGTCACCAGTTTGCCGGTACTCAGTGAGGTGCTTTCGCAGCCCCTGATACCCACTTCTTCTGATTCGCAGGCCTCTACTGAGACCCATTCGGAGTCTGGTATGCCGTGAGATGCTTCAATTATGGAACCCGCGGATGTCTCTACCTTAGATGGGTCCAGAGCCACTGTGCAGGCACCGGCTTCTGAGGGTGTTTTCAGGCCTACAGATTTGTATATTAGACCGACGCCATCTTCAAAACGAAGGGCAAAATCTAAATCTATGTCTAAAAAAACCGACACCTGGGTCACATGTGCAGGCCCCTATGCTTAAAAAAACAAATGATCAAAATGGCTGAAGATTTAATTACTCTGATCAGGGGTAGCCAACCCCCTCCTTCTAAGAGCCTAGGTAAGACATTGATTATGAATTTTCTGAACAGGATTCTATTTCTTCTGACTCTTCTAATGAACAGGATTTGTCTATTCCTACTTATGAGGACTCTGATGCAGAGGATTCCATTCCTTCTGCCTCTCTCCCCTGAGGATTTTTCTTTTGGGGAAACTTCACATGACTTAAGGGAACATTTCCACTGGGAAAGTCAGGATTTCTCTGAATCTAAAAAGAGACGTAGGGATTTTCTTCTACTTCCTCAGCATAGGCCTTTGGCTATACCTCCTGTTCTAGACATTGTTGATGATGTATTTTCAGAATCTAGTATGACTCCTGATTCTCTGCCTCCGGCTCCTTGTAAGCCAGACAGATACTACAGGGTTCCTGACTCCCACAAATTCCTTTTCAAAAACCCTATTGCTGATCCTGAAACCATTTCTCAGGGTCCCAAGAGCATTAAGGCCTCTACTGCCAAAAATCCTACCCCTTCTGATAGAGACTCCAGGGTGCTGGATAGATGGGGTAAGAAGGTTTACACGTCTGCAATCTTTGCAATCGGGGCTTTAAACTGTCAATTTCATATGCTTAAATATTAACAGCATATCATGGGACTACTTAAACAGAAAATGATGTTAATCTCTGACTGTGTGGAAAATAAAGAATTGCAGGATTTATTGCATTCAGCTGAACAAGCTGGAAAACATACTTTGCGATGTGGTTTTGATTCCTTGGAGGCCTCTTGCAGGGCTGCTGTAACTGGATCTGTGCTAAGAAGGCATGCTTGGCTCAAAGAGCAAACTCTGCCTGACCATGTTAAAGCAAAATTGTTGGATGCTCCTTTACAACAGGACCGTCTCTTTGGTAATAAGGCTGAAGAAGTGTTAAAAAAGATGGAAGATAAAGCTAAATCTATGCAAACTGTGAAAGATTTCTTACAAGTGCAACCTCCAAGATTTAGTAGGCACTGACCTACTAACAACTGGTCCATTCCAGTCCCCATGAGAGCCACTCAAGTCAAATCAAGACATTCCAAAGGCTCCAGGTTTCAGTCACAAGGAACTGTTAGAACAAAACAATGGGGTGCCTCCACCTCCAAATCTGGAAGCAACAAGGCACCTCCCTATGGTAAACAGTCTCAATGACTTCCCTCTACAGTTGCCAAGCACTTACCTCTTAGCCGCCCCTTTGGGGGGAAAACTAGCACTTCATGCACAAAACTGGCAACTTATTACCCAGGACAAATGGGTTTTAAATATAGTATCCCAGGGATACAGATTTCGCTTCCACACATTGCCCATCCCAGACGGATGGCCAGATCTGCCCCCAAATCAGTGGGCAGAGGCCCAGAAACAAGTTCTGTCCCTCATGAACATGGGGGCTATTCAACCAGTACCAGAAGAGGAAAAGGGACAAGCTTTCTATTCCAGACTTTTCCTGGTACCCAGAAAAGACAAATCATGGCGTCCAATTCTGGACTTATCCACTCTAAACACATTTCTGGACATTCCAAAATTCAAGATGCTGACTTTTCAACAGTTACTACCTATGCTAGGCAAAGATGCCTGGTTGGTAACTCTAGACTTAAAAGAGGCTTACCTGCATATCCCAGTCAGAGAATCGTGCAGAAGATACCTCCGCTTCAAAGCAGGCTACTTGCATTGCCAGTTCTCTGCACTGTCCTTTGGCTTATCTACTCCCAGGGTCTTCACAAAGTGCCTGGCACCAGTAATTGCATTTTGCAGGCAAACAAATATTCAAATATATCCATACCTGGACGATTGTCTAATTCAGGCAGAAAACAAGGACATTCTTCTAAAGCATCTGGCATTTGTAAAAAAGGGTTCTAACTTGTCTAGGGTACACCATAAACGAAAAGAAATCACAACTGGTACCCTCTCAAAAAATTACATTCCTGGGTGCAAGCTTGAATACAACTGCCCAGATGACTAACCTTATGCCAAAAAAGCAAATTCAGTTGATGACTTACTTCAAACAGGTGGTCTCAAAACCCAGCTATCTGCAAGACAAATTCTGCAGGCCTTGGGGTTCATGGCCTCCTGCATTCTTCTAATTCCATATGCAAGACTGCATATGAGGAAACATCAGTGGTACTTAAAAAGTTTATGGAGTCAACATTGTCACAACCTGGAAACAATGGATGTTCTTCGTGTTTCACTTTTGCAATCATTACATTTGGGGTAATCTGCTGGCAGGTTGCCCTCAGTCGGCCTGTATAACAAAGTCTTGGGTCCTGCGTTGGTTGCGGTCTCCTCTTCCATGACATCAGGTCATCAGGGGTATAAAACATGCAGCCGACGTCATTTTATTCAGTCTTTCTTGCCGTGCGGTGCCTGAAGCAGAAGCAGTTCGCAAGTGCCAGTCGGCTGACTCCTGAAATTTTCGCATTCGAGTTTCAGAACCAAAGTCTTCAACTAAAGCTAAGTACCCCGTTGGGGAAACTTTTTCTTGCTCCTTACTGATGTCAGTAAAAGTTAATAATTGCATTACTTGTGGGAAGCAAATACCTCATAAGGATTTTCATTTGTACTGTATTCCTTGCTTAGGCCTAGATCATAGCATGCCTTGCTGTCAGTTTTGTGCTAGATTCAACCAACGCACTATTAAGCGTCGGTATATTTTTGCTGCAAAATATTTTGGATCCAGATTTAATTACCCTGAAATGCCGTCTGGTAGCAATCCGACTACCGGAGTTCACAAAAAAACGCAAAGAAAAAGACAGAGACAGACCGTCGAGGTCCAAAACCGATGACAAAGCTTGTCCTAAGCCAGTCGCCCGTACTCAGTGAGGTGCTTTTGCAGCCCCTGATACCCGCTACTTTTGAGTTGCAGGCCTCTACCTAGACCCATGCGGAGTCCAGTATGCCACCAGATTCTCAAGAGTATTGAACCCACGGATGGCTCTCCCTTGGATGGGTCTGGAGCCGCTGAGCAGGCACCGGCTTCTGAGGGTGTTTTCAGGCTTCAACAATTTTATATAAACCTGCTGCCAGCTTCAAAAACAAGATCAACAACATATTCTAAGTCTACAAAAACAACGCATGAGCCACGTGCTCAGGCCCCTATGCCTAAAAAACAGATGATCAAAATGGCTGAGGACTTAATTACCTTGATCATTGGTTCCCAAACCCCCCTCCCCCCTGCTAAGAGGCCTAGGCAAGAGACTGATTATGAATCTTCAGATCAGGTTTCCATTTCGTCTGATCAGGAATTTTCTATACCACCTTATGAGGAATTCAGATGCAGAGGAATCCATCCCATCTGCATCTCCTCCTGAGGATTATTCTTTTGGAGAAACCTTGCATACTTTAAGTGAACATTTTCATTGGGAGAGTCTGGATTTCTCTGAATCAAAAAAGAGGCTTAGGGATTTCCTTCTTCTTCCTCAGCATAGTCCTTTATTGGACATTGTTGTTGATGTGTTTTTGGAATCGAGCATGGCTCCTGATTCCCTACCTCTGGCACCTAGTAAGCCAGACAGATATTACAGAATTCCTCACTCCCACCAATTTGTATTCAAAAATCCTGCTGCTGATCCTGAAACTATCTCACAGGGTCACAAAGGTGTAAAGACCTCTACAGCCAAAAATCCTACCCCCTCTGACAGAGATTCCAGGGCACTGGATAGATGGGGAAAGAAGGTTTATACGTGTCAACCTTGGCAATTAGGGCCTTAAATTGCCAGTTTCATATGCTTAAATATCAGCTGCATGTTATGGGCTTAATGAAACAGAAAATTATGCTGATTTCTGATTGTGTAGAAAATAAAGAATTACAGGAATTATTGCATGCAGCAGAACAGGTTGGAAAGCATACTTTGCAATGTGGTTTTGATTCCTTGGAGGCCTCTTGCAGGGCCACAGTTACTGGGTCTGTGATTAGAAGGCATGCCTGGCTCAAGGAGCAAACTCTGCCTGATCATGTTAAAGCTAAATTGTTCGATGCCCCTTTACAGCATGATACTGTGTTTGGTAATAAGGCAGAAGAGGTTTTAAAGAAAATGGAAGACAAAGCTAAATATATGCAAACTATAAAAGATTTCTTGCAAGTGCAGCCACCCAGACTGGCCTACTAAAAATTGGTCCTTTCCTGTGTCCAACAGAGCCTCTCAAGGCAAATCCAGGTGCTCAAAAGGCTCTAGATACCAAACACAGGGTTCTTGCAGGTCAAAGCAATGGGGTGCCTCCACCTCCAAATTTGGAGGAAACAAAGCGCAACCCTACAGTAAGCAGTCTCAATGACTTCCCTCTTCCATCACCAAGCACTTATCTTTTGGCAGCCCCCTTGGGGGGAAATTAGCACTTCATGCTCAAAATTGGCAGTTAATTACCCAGGACAAGTGGGTATTAAACATAGTATCCCAGGGGTACAGATTTCATTTCCATACTTTGCCAATTCCAAATGGTTGGCCAGATCTGCCACAAAATCAATGGGCAGAGGCTCAGAAATAAGTTACGTCCCTCATGGATATGGTGGCTATTCAACCAGGAAGAAGGACAAGGTTTTTATTCAAGACTGTTCCTGGTACCCCGAAAAGACAATGCCTGTTGTCCAATACTGGACTTATAGATTTTGAACACATCCCTGGACATTCCAAAATTCAAAATGCTGACTTTACAACAGCTACTGCCTATGCTGGGCAGGAATGCTTGGTTAGTGACTCTAGACTTAAAAGAGGCATACCTGCATATCCCAATAAGGGAATCATGCAGAAGATACCTCCGCTTCAAGGCAGGTTTTATGCATTACCAATTCTCTGCACTGCCCTTTGGCTTACTACTGCGCCCAGGGTCTTTACAAAGTGCCTGGCACCAGTAATTGCATTTTGCAGACAAAGAAGCATACAAATTTATCCTTACCTGGATGACTGTCTCATTCAAGCAGAGAACAAGGACATTCTTCTTCAACATCTGGCGTTTGGAAAAATGCTTCTAACTTGCCTAGGGTACACAATAAACAAAAAGAAATCACAACTGGTACCCTCTCAAAAAATTACATTCCTGGATGCAAGCTTGAATACAACTGCCCAGATGGCTTATCTTACGCCAGACAAACAAAAGCAACTGACATTATATGTCAAACAGATGGCAACAAAAAAACCAGTTATCTGCAAGACAAATTCTGCAGGCTTTAGGGTTCATGGCATCCTGAATTCTACTTGTTCCATATGCATGACTGCATATGAGGAAACTTCAATGGTACCTAAAAAGTTTATGGAGTCAACATTGTCACAGTCTGGAAACAATGATTCCTCTCATCCCCTGCCTACAACAGGAGTTTCTGCAGGCTTTGGGGTTCATGGCATCCTGAATTCTACCAATTCCATATGCATGACTGCATATGAGGAAACTTCAATGGTACCTAAAAAGTTTATGGAGTCAGCATTGTCACAGTCTGGAAACAATTATTCCTCTCATCCCCTGCCTATAACAGGAGTTTGTTTGGTGGGGAGAGACATGTCACCAAAACAAGGGACTGTCATTCACTGTACCCCCTGCCACCCAAACCCTAACTACAGATACATCAGACTATGCTTGGGGGGCTCACCTGGCGGGGAGATGCATTCAGGGCACATGGAGCCCAAAACAAATGCATCTGCATATCAATCATAAAGAGATGCTAGCTGATCAGAATGCCCTGACAGCCTTCAAGAACTTCTTTCATCCAGGACAACTACTGATAAAGACGGACAACACCACGGTTATGTGGTGCATAAACAAGCAGTGGGGTACACATTCCTACCCCCTTTGCAGACTAGCCATGTCATTGTAGAACACAGACTTGACTTACCAAGTACATCTTCAAGCACAATTCCTGCCAGGAAAACAAAATACTCTGCCAGACAACCTAAGCAGAAATCATATGGACCCACACAAATGGAAACTGGATCCACAAATCTTCAGCATGGTAACACAGAAATGGGGGAGCCCAGGCATAGATCTATTTGCCTCTCCCCAAAACTCTCAACTGGGCAAATTCTGCACAAGGACTTATCACAGACAAGCATGGAAAGTGGATGCCCTATCCTTCATTTGGAAAAACCTATCAGTCTATGCCTTTCCCCCTCTGCCTCTTCTCTCCTAGGTCTTACTAAAGGTCAGACAAGAAAAAGCAAAAATCATCCTTATTGCGTCGGACTGGCCTCGCCAGCACTGGTACCCAATCCTAAGGAATATGTCTCAACTCCCTCCTTGGTACTTGCCTCAAATACCTCATCTACTGTCTCAGCAGAACTATCAGATTCTGCACACTCAACTCCAAACTCTGAACCTTGCAGCATGGCTGATCACTTAACTATTCAAACAACACCTCTGAGTAAGTCTGTGATGGATGTCATTTTGGAAGCCAGAAGGCCTAGTACTAGAAAATCTTATGTTGATAAATGGAAGAGATTCTGTGCTTGGAAACAAGCATAAGGAATGGACGCAGCAAAACCAAATATCCCTCAGATTTTACAATACTTGACTGAGATGCTTGACAAGGGCTTATCTTTTTCTTCAATAAAAATCCATGCCTCTGCCATCTCGGCTCATTACAACACGGAGCCTCCCATCTTTTCTCATCCTCTGTTAAAACAGTATCTTAGAGGGGCCAAAAATTTAAGGCATCCCAGAAGATCACCAACTCCTGCATGGGACCTCTATTTTGTTCTGGAAAAACTCACCCTGCCTCCTTTTGAACCAGCAGCTACTGCGGATATAAAGTTTTTTATCTTGGAAAGCAGCTTTTCTTTTGGCAATCACTTCAGCAAGAAGGGTTTTTAGAATTACAGGCTGTCATGGCTGTGGAGCCTTTTATTACATTTTACCCGGACAGGGTGTCCCTCAGAACCAATCCTTCATTTATGCCTAAGGTGTGGTATCCAGTGTGGCTCTTTACCAAACTATTCACCTGCCAACATTTTACCCAAATCTGCAGAACAAGGGGGAGTGGATTCTACAATCATTGGGCGTACACAGACAACTAAGATTCTACTTAAACAGGACCAAATCTCTAAGAAAATCTGAGCAACTACTGGTGGCATTTGCTTCAGGATCAGAAGGGAAGGCTATATCAAAGCAGAGTATTTCTAAGTGGATAAGCCACTGCATTCGTTTCTGCTACTTGCATCATGGTAAACCTGTGCCCAAGGGAATCAGCTCACATTCCACCAGGGCTGCATCTACCTCAGCAGCCTTTCTCAGAGGAGTTCCAACCAAAGACATTCTAGAAGCTGCTACTTGGAGTTCTGTTCATACCTTCACAAAGCATTATCATCTGCCTCTCTTCTGTATATCCATGGCAGGCTTTGCCACTGCAGTTCTGCAGGGCCTTATAGCCGCTGCTAATGCTATTTAGTTCCATCCTCCCATCTATATCTTTGGGATTCTACCCAAATGTAATGACTGCAACAGTGAAACACGAAGAACATAGTACAGTTGTGTACACTTACCATAAATGTAGATGTTTGAGTGTATTCACTGTTGCAGTCCAGGTTACCCACCCGCCATCCCCCTTTATTCTACAGCTTCTCTTTCCTTCACTATTTTCTACAGCCTTTGCTTTTAGATGAAGGTAAAATTTATGTTGCTAAAAGTGCATTTATGTATATATTGCTGTTTATATATTTTTATGTATATTTTTGCTCCCCATTTGGGCGGCACCTGACATCTGGGGCAAGAAAAACTGAATAAAATGGCGTCTGCTGCATGTTTTATATCCCTGACGACCTGATGTCATGGAAGAGGAGACAGCAACCGACGCAGGACCCAAGACTTTGTTATTCAGGCTGACTGAGGGCAACCTGCCAGCAGATTACCCCAAATGTAATGACTGCAACAGTGAATACACTCAAACATCTACATTTATGGTAAGTGTACACAACTGTACTTTCCTACTATACCTTGCCTGCAACTAGGGTTCCTATGATGGGCAGAGGCCTGCCTCCAAAACAAGGGACTGCCATTCACTCCACCCCCTGCCACCCAAACCTTAACAACAGATGCATCAGACTATGCTTGGGGGGCTCATCAGGCAGGGAAGTGCATTCAGGGCAAATGGAGCCCAAATCAAATGCACCTACATATCAATCAGAAAGAGATGCTAGCTGTACAGAATGCTCTGACAGCCTTCAAGGACTACCTTCATCCAGGACAACAAATGATAAAGACAGACAACACCACAGTTATGTGGTACTTAAACAAGCAGGGGGTACACATTCCTACCCCCTTTGCAGACTAGCCATGGCATTGTGGAATACGGCCTTGACCTATCAGATACACCTACAAGCTCAATTCCTGCCAGGAAAGCTAAATACTCTGACAGATGAACTAAGCAGAAATCTTATGGACCCACACAAATGGAAATTGGAACCACGAGTTTTCAACACGTTGACACGCAAATGGGGGAACCCAGACATAGATCTTTTTGCCTCACCCCAGAACTGTCAGTTGGACAAATTCTGCACAAGAATTCGTCACAAAAAAGCTGGAAAAACCTATCAGTCTATGCCTTTCCCCCTCTGCCTCTGCTCTCCAAAGTTCTGCTAAAAGTCAAACAGGACAAACCTAAAATGATTCTGATTGCTCCAGACTTGCCTTGCCAAACTGGTACCCACTCCTGCCCAGTGTGTCATACCTTCGTCCGTGGCACCTGCCTCAGACACCTTAGCTACTTTCTCAGCAGAACTACCAAATTCTGCACACACAGCTCCAAACTTAGAATCTTGCAGGGTGGCTAATCAACTAATTTCACCCTTGACATCCCTCAGCAAACCAGTGATGGATGTCATTTTGGAGGCTAGAAGGCCTAGTACTAGAAAATCTTATGCTGACAAATAGAAAAGATTCTGTGCGTGGAACCAATCACAAGGAATAAGCACAGCAATACCCAATATTCCTCAGATTCTGCAATACTTAACTGAGATGCTTCACAAGGGCCTATCTTTTTCTTCCTTAAAAATCCATGCCTCTGCCATTTCAGCTCATTACAACACAGAACCTCCCCTCCTCTCTCATCCTCTCCTAAAGCAGTATCTCAGAGGGGCCAAAAATTTAAGACCTCCCAGGAGAGCACCAACTCCTTCATGGGACCTCAATTTTGTTTTGGAAAAACTCACTCTCCCTCCTTTTGAGCCAGCTGCTACTGCAGACCTAAAATGTCTCTCATGGAAAACAGCTTTCCTTTTAGCAGTCACTTCAGCTAGAAGGATTTCAGAACTACAGGCTCTTATGGCAGTGGAGCCTTTCATTATTTTTCATCCGGAAAGGGTGACTCTCAGGACCAGTCCATCTTTTATGCCTAAGGTGGTATCCAGTGTGGCTCTTAATCAGACCATTCATCTGCCAACTTTCTTCCCCAGTCCACAGAACAAGGGTGAGTGGATTCTGCATTCATTGGATGTACATAGACAACTTAGATTCTACTTAAACAGGACGAAATCTCTAAGAAAATCTGAGCAACTATTGGTGGCATTTGCTGCAGGGGCAGAGGGAAAAGCTATTTCAAAGCAGACAATTTCCAAATGGATAAGCCATTGCATTCATTTCTGCTATATGCACCATGGTAAACCTGACCCCAAGGGGATCAGGTCTCATTCCACCAGGGCTGCATCTACTTCTGCAGCCTTTCTCAGAGGGGTTCCTACCAGAGACATTCTAGAAGCTGCTACCTGGAGCTCAGTTCATACATTCACCAAACATTACCATTTTACCTCTTCTCTCTATATCCAGAGCTGGCTTTGCCACTGCTGTCCTGCAGGGCCTTATAGCTGCTCCTAATGCTGTATAAATCCATCCTCCCAGCCAAAGCTTTGGGATTCGACCCAAATGTAATGACTGCAACAGTGAAACACGAAGAACATAATACAGTTGTGTACACTTACCATAAATGTAGATGTTAGAGTGTATTCACTGTTGCAGTCCTGGTTACCCACTCTCCAGCCCCCTGTTTTTCTCTTATTATACCTCTCCTTTCTTTTACTATGCTTAAAAGCCTTTTTGGGTGTATTTTGGGTGTATTTGCTTTTGTTTGGAGGTATTTTTTTTGTGTTTTAAATTATATACTTATTTATTTATTTATATATATATATATATGTGTGTGTATATATATATATATATATATGTGTGTGTGTGTGTATATATATATATATATGTATATATATATATATATATATATATATATATATATATTTATATATAGATATATATATATATATATATATATATAGATATATATATATATACATATGTATATATATATATATATATATATATATATATATATATTTATATATATATATATATATTTATTTTGCTCCCCATTTGGGGGGCACCTGACATCTGGGGCAAGAAAAACTGATGTAATGGCGTCGGCTGCATGTTTTATACCCCTAACAACCTGATGTCATGGAAGAAGGGACAGCAACCGACGCAGGACCCAAGACTTTAATTAGGCCATCCAAGGGCAACCTGCCAGCAGATTTACCCATCCATCATGCCCAAGGTG
Organism: Protopterus annectens; assembly: GCF_019279795.1. Lineage (NCBI taxonomy): Eukaryota > Metazoa > Chordata > Ceratodontiformes > Protopteridae > Protopterus > Protopterus annectens. The sequence continues at coordinate 1,385,009,630 of NC_056741.1, forward strand.
GCATCCACTGTGGCTCTTAATCAGTCCATTCATTTGCCAACCTTCTTTCCCAATCCACAGAACAAAGGGGAACGGATTCTGCATTCCTTGGATGTGCACGGACAACTTAGATTCTATTTGGACAGGACTAAACCTCGAAGAAAATCAGACCAACTGCTGGTAGCATTTGCTGCAGGGGCAGAGGGGAAGGCTATTTCAAAACAAACCATTTCTAAGTGGATAAGCCATTGCATTCATTTCTGCTACAAGCACCATGGAAAACCTATCCCCCAGGGGATCAGATCTCACTCCACCAGGGCTGCATCTACATCTGCAGTCTTTCTCAGAGGTGTTCCTACCAGGGACATCCTAGAAGCTGCTACTTGGCGTTCTGTACATACTTTCACCAAGCATTATCATTTGCCAATTTTCTCTAAATCCAGAGCTGGCTTTGCCACTGATGTCTTGCAGGGCCTCATTGCTGGCCCTAATGTTATATAAACTCCTCCACCCAACCATAGCTTTTGGAATCTACCCAAATGTAATGACTGCAACAGTGAAACACTAAGAACATAGTATAGTTGTGTACACTTACCATAAATGTAGATGTTCAAGTGTATTCACTGTTGCAGTCCTGGTTACCCTCCCTCTGGCCCCCTAACTACTTCTGGCTATACCTCTACTTTCCTTTACTATGCTTAAAAGCCTTTTTGGTGTATTTGCTTTTGTTGGAGGTATACCTTTGTGGTTTTATGCTTATTTGCTCCCCATTGGGGGACACCTGACATCTGGGGCAAGAAAAACTGATGTAATGACGTCGGCTGCATGTTTTATACCCCTGATGACCTGACGTCATGGAAGTAGAGACAGCAACCGACGCAGGACCCAAGACTTTGATAATCAGGGTGACTGAGGGCAACCTGCAAGCACATTACCCAGATGTAGAGACTGCAACAGTGAATACACTCGAAACATCTACATTTATGGTAAGTGCACTTTTTCACCTGTGCGTCTGTGATTTTTGGGACACTACGCTTTTCCGGTATTGTTGAGGGCCCTTTTGGAGGTGAGAGGGAGGTGAAGTTCGTACTAAATCTATCTGCCAGGATGTTGGCAGTATCAGTAGGTTCAGTATATTTTGTGCTATTTTGCACTGGTTCAGTGCATATCTGCAAGTTGCGACTTAGATTCTTAACATAGCTAAAGAAGGCTTTGTGGTTATCTTTTGAATCCTTGGCTATTTTTCTTTCGAAGTTAGCCTTGGATGATTTCATGAGGGACCTTAGTTTCTTACTGATACTGATCAGGGATGTCTTTCCTTCTTGGGATTTCCTTTTTTTCTGAACTAGTTTCCTCCTCCTATTGTATAGCCTATTTATTGCAGGGGTCCACCAAACTGGTTTCCTTCTCTTGGAGGAGTGAGTCTTATTTTTGCTAGGGATGGCACGATCCATGCATCCTTGTAGGTGCTCATAGAGTGCATTTGTAAAGGTTTGTGCATTTGTAAAGGTTTCTCCATCTTGGGCAGCGTTGTCCTTTAGCTTGCGGGCTGTGAAACTTACCACCTCTGTCTTAAGTAAGGTGAAGTTTGCTTTAGAAAAGTTTTTTTTACTGTGGTTTCCTTAGTTGGGGGTGGTGGGGGGCTGTGGACATCCAGAGTGATTAGTTTATGGTCTGATCTAACCAGTGACGGGTTGACCTCTGGTGTGGAACACCTGTCTCCCATGTTGGTGATGATCAGGTCCAATATGTTTTCACCTCTGGTAGGGGAGTTTACCGGCTGATCCAGGGTGTTTGAGTTGATGAATTCCAGGAAGCGCCGGGCCTGGGACTTGCTACTCGAGTAGTTTTCCCAGTGAATGGTAAAGTAATTGAAATCACCCAATATCAGGGTGTTCGGTAGGACCTTCATGTTTTCCAGTGTCTCCATAAAGGTGGAGTGGTGGTCCTGGGTCATGGAGGGTGATCTGTAGCAGGCCACAATTTGCATTGCAGATTTTCCCGATGTTAGTTGCACATGGATGATCTCAAAGGTATCATGCTGCGCCACTAACGTGGAGGTGTAGGTATTCTTGATAAATATGGATACACTCCTTCCTTGTGTGTTTCGGTTCATGTTCTATGGCCGAAACATGTGGTATGAGTTGTAGCCCGGTAGTGCTGGGGTGCTCTCTGGAGCCTTGAACCAAGTTTCAGTTACTGAGCAGATGTCGACGTTCTCCATACTGAGGAGTGCTTCGAGCGCGTGCATTTTGAGATTTAAACTCCTGGTGTTGAGTAGCATAACCCTCAGTGTTTTGTTAATTGTGCTGTTTACGGAGGTGGGTTTGATTTTTGAGCCTTGCCTAAAAAAAGGCACTATGGGAGCAGCAAAAGCCATGGCCAGTATTCGAAAGCCTAGCCAGGTGCAAGCCGTCTCTTGCGAAGCAACGTGGCTTGTCGAGCATGTCGTCCCAGTCTGACAGACAGTGGGATCCCCTTTGAATGACACCAGAAGCTTAACCAATTGTTGAAATTGATCATTTTTTTCTTTATACTGAAGTATCATTCTTGGTGAGGGCAGTATGCTACTCAGGGTCAGGGTCATACCAGCCTGGGCTACATGATCAGAGAGCTCTTCTATGTCTCTCTTCATGTAGTCCAGGGAGGTATATCTCAGGCCATTCACACCAACATGAACAATGACCTGAGTGCTTGTGTTATGTGGTGGATTCTGGGTCCCGACAGGCAGATAGCAGTAATCTTCTGCTTGCCCAGCCTAGTGAGTGGGACATCAGATTGCCTCACTATAGAGTCACCTATTACTAGTGTGTTAGGTATGTTATTTCACCTTAAGGGCTGTGATTGTGTGACACACTGATTTTGTGTTTTATGTATTGTCTGGTTTGTGACAGGAGGTGCAGGTTGTTTGGGTGTCTGCTTTGGAGGTCTCTGATGCTTTTGCAGGTTTTTATTTAGAACCTCCGAGTATGTTTTTGTGTATTTATGTGTATTTTTTGCCAGTGCTGTTTTAGTAGATCTGTGTGCGGCTGGAGGTGTGGTGCAAGTGTTAACCTTCTCCTCTTGACTGTCTGTTCCAGTCTTGGGTGGAGACAGCTTAGCTTCCAGTTTGGTTGTATAATTGCATCTCTCCCATATGTTAGTGTTTTGTGGTAGGAGGAAAGGGTTGTCTGTGTACATGAGGCAGTTGTAACATTGCTTCAGGATGTCCAGATTCACCAGCTGGACTGGAGAGTGCACCTGAAGTTGCCCTTTGGTCATGCCTGAATAGTAGGGTGAGCTGCTTAGTCACTTGGTTGGTAAGGAGTGAAAAAAGAGCCTTGCCCTGCTGGGCAATCGGTGTCAGGCTATATTAGTGCTTGCCATTAGGTCTGAGCAAGTGCTGGGCTGTAAGATGCTTTTTGAATGCTTAGGTTGAGAGTTAGACTAGTTTCAAGGGAAAAACTGAAGAGGATACTTAGTGGAGCTGGGAATAATTTAACCGTAGCTAACCAGCACTGCCTGGTGTGCAAAACCGTGCAAACACGGTTTTTATAGTAGGGAAATGAAAGAGATAGAAATTAGCCCAAAATGGCCAATAAACTACTAACTGCTGGGCTGGAACCAGTCCTCCAGGGAAAGATAGGCTGCTCAAAGCTCCCCTCTCTCACAGGTGAACAGAGAAACTTCCTTCTATCCAAGTAAGGTATGGGCAACACAGAAACTAGTATCACAGCCCTGAATTCAGCACTAGCCTGAAAACTGGACTATATTAGCTTAGAAAGGCGGGAAACAAGGAATTTTTTTTGGGGGGGGGGGGTTGAAAAGATAAGGCAAAGACAGTATAAAATACACTTAAAACAGCTTTAAACGACTACAAACAGTCAGAAAAGGCTATCACACTTTAATGTGTAGCCTACAACAGTTAAACAAATTATTTAAACAAAAAACTTTTTAAAAGTGCAGGCAGTCAAATAAGTACAATATGTGAAAAAAACAAGCTTTTAAATCACAATAAACACTGGAAAATCTGTGTTTAGGCGGAAAACAGTTAAGTACAGCAAGAAAGTACAGAAAACTGATACTTAATCACTCCAAAGTCTCTCCTCTAAGCTAGAAGGCTTGTATCAGTTTAAGGCTTTCTAGTGCTAAACAAGTAGGTTAATTGCAGGAAAGATGGGAAAGAAGTGCAGATGTGGTCTTTTAAACCAGAAAGTTGAAAGAGACAGACAAACTGTCCAAATGGTCAATAAACTCCAATTTCTGGGCCAAGAACCTCTCCTCTCATGGTAGACAGGCTACCTAGTGCTTACCACTCCCACTGATAAGCTCGAAGGCTTTTCTCCAGCACAGAAAGGCTTGTGGGGCTTAGAAGCTTGCCAACAGTCCCTGATACTGCAACTCTGTATGTGGACTAGGCTAGTTACAGGAAAGGTGGGAAACGAGCACAAGTGCGGCTTTTAAACCAGAACATTGAAAGAGATGGAAAAAAATCTGCCCAAATGGCCAATAGCTACAATTTCTGGGCCAGGAACCACTCCTCTTATGGTAGATAGGCTACCTAATGCTTACCACTCCCACTGAAAAGCTAGAAGGCTTCCCTCCAACACAGAAAGGCTTGGGGGGCTCAGAAGCTTACAAAGAGTCTTGGATACAGCAAATCTGTACCTGGACTAGACTAGTTACGTGAAAGGCGGGGAACAAGTACAAACATAGGCTTTTAAACCAGCAAGTTGAAAGAGATGGAAAACTGCCCAAACGGCCAAATAAACTACAATTTCTGTGCCAAAACTCACTCTTCCCGTGGATGATAGGCTACCTAGTGCTTACCACTCCCACTGATAAGATAGAAGGCTTCTCTTCAACACAGAAGGACTTTGGGGGCTCGGAAGATAACCAAACGTCCTGGATACATCAAATCTGTACCTGGACTACACTAGTTATAGGAAAGGCGGGGACCAAACGCAAAATGGGCTTTTAACCAGAAAGTAGAAAGAGATGGAAAAACTGCCCAAACGACCAATGAACTACAATTTTAGGGCCAAAACCCACTCTTCCCGTTGTAGATAGGCTACCTAGTGCTTTCCACTCCCACTGATAAGCTAGAAGGCTTCCCTCCAACACAGAAAGGCTTGGGGAGCTCAGAAGCTTACCAACAGTCCTGGATACAGCAAGTCTGTATCTGGACTTGACTAGTTACAGGAAAGGCAGGAAACAAACTTAGAATTTTTTTTCTGTTACAGAAAAGCAGCTAAAACAGCAGTAAATACAATTCAAATTGTAGTGCAGACCAGCACACCCGAGTGTGTAGCAACACTACAGCAAATGCAATTCAAATAAATGCAGTTAAATTAACAAATGACTAAAAAACAAGTGCAGAAGGCAGTAAATTAGAAGGCTGCTAACAAGCAGTAATAAGTGCAGAGTAAGAGCGACTGAACAGATAACAGCACTCAGAAGAGCAACTAAGACAGTTACAGTAAGAGCAGCCAAATAAAATATTTATATATATATATATATATATATATATATATATATATAGATATATAGATAGATATCGATAGATAATATATATATAGATATAAATAAATAAAGATATGTTAACTGTTTTGATGCATGTCTGACGAAGTTCTGTTTTGAATGAAAACCTGCTGAGACAGTTAAGTGTTTGTTTTATTGCTTTAGTTTTTCTACATTCAATAAACTGGTGTGTTTCCCCAAATTGGTGGTTTGTTGGTAGTAACCTCTGCAGTGCCGTTTTGTGATTGATATGAGAAGACCTGGTCAGGTTAGCTGAAGACCTTATTTCCTTAGTCAGAGCCAGGCAACCCCCTTTGGAGTCTTCCCCAGGGAAAAGGTGAGAGAGAGATCCTACCCCTGAAGTTTTCTCTGAACGTCCTTTTTCAGATGAGGAGTCTGACCAGAAGTTGTCTGTCTTTGAGGAGGGACCCTTTCTTTCTTCATTTGAAGATTCTGATTCTGAAGAGAATCTGCTTTCAGCTTCACCTCCTGAAGACATCACTTTTGGGGAAACTCTCCATGCCATGAGGGAACATTTCCCGTGGGAGGCACAGTAATACCCACAATCTAAAAAGAGGGCTAGGGAGTTCCTTGACCTCCTAGAACAAAAACTTTTGGTTATTCCTCCTGTATTGGAGGTGGTAGAGGATGTCTTTATGGACTCTTCCCTGAATCCAGATTCTCTACCTCCAGCCCCTTGAAACCAGACAGGTTTTACAGGGTGCTGGACTGACATAACTACCTCTTCAAAAATCCCTCTGCTGATCCAGAGGTTGTCACTCCAGGTCCGAAGGGAGATAGTCAGCTCTTCAAAAACTCCTTTACCTGCTGACAAAGAAAACAGGCCCCTAGATAGGTTTGGTAAAAAGTCTGCACTAGTGCTATCATAGCCATGAGGACCCTTAACTGCCAGTTTAATATGATAAAATGCCAGCAAAGTATTTTAGATAAAATGAAGCAAACGATATCCTCCTTGGAGGACAAGAACATTTCTATGGAATTGTTGGACCTTTGCCATTCCAATTCTCAGGTGGCTAGATGCTTATTACACTGCGGCTATGATGCTCTGTAAGCCTCTAGCTTAGCTGCTGTATCTGGTTCTCTTGTCAGAAGGCATGCTTGGCTTTGGGAACAGAACCTAACTTCTAGATGCACCCCTGGATAAGGATTTTCTTTCTGGACCCAAGGCTGAGACTGTGATCAAAAAGATGGAGGAGAAAGCAAAATCTATGCAAACTGTGAAAGGACCTCCTTCAAGTTCAGCCTGGGTTTAGTAGGAGTTTTCCCACTAAACACTGGTCCTTTCCCTCTCGATCAAAAGGCAGCCAAAGGAAACCTTGGAGGGAAAGGTCTCAAATACAGTATCAATCACAAAGGCCCAGGCAGTGGTCCTCAGAAACCCCCAAGCAAGAGAGTTCTAGGCCACAGGGCCCTGGCAGAGAACTGCAGTGACTCCTCCTTTCTCCTGCTCACCCGCCCCAGAAAAGATAGGAGGAAGAATAGGAGGAATCCCTATTCAAAGAAATCGGTCTTTTATTACTTCATACAAGTAGGTTCTGAAAGTTTTCTCAGATGGTTACAGACTCACTTTCAAGGAGCTGTTAAGAAACTCAGGTTGTCCAGATATTCCACAAAATCAAAGAGCAGAGGCCCTGTCTCAGATTTATAACCTATGCTGATATGACTCATTGGAACCAGTAGGAGAACATCAAATAGGGGAGGGGGTTTTATTCCAGGCTATTCCTGGTTCCCAGAAAGGAAGGTTCTTTGTGCTCTATTCTAGACTTGTCCACCCTTGATCAGTCCCTGCTGGTACCAAAATTCAGAATGTTAACTCTTCATAAAATTCTTCCCTTGATAACACCTCCGGCATTAATGGTCACCTTAGACATAAAATATGCTTGCTTGCACATTCCTGTAGTGCAGTCTTGCAGAAGTGCTTTGTTTCACAGCAGGTACTAGTCACTTTCAATTATCTGCACTGCCCAAAGTGTTTAGCTCCTGAGATCGCCTTCTGCAGAACAAGAAGGATCCAAATTTTACCCATATTTAGATGACTACCTCATTCAAGCCACAAGTCAGTCGAAGCTCCACAAGGATCTGGCCTTCACTCAGGACCTCATCTCCTTGGGGTTCATCATAAATCTTCACAAATCCAACACAGACCCATCCAACAGGATAGTTTTCCAGGGAACTGTTCTGGATTCTTCCCTTCAAAAGGCATTTCTTCCTCCAGAAAATGTCTCTTTCCTGACTTAATATTTCCAAAACATTATGCAGAGACAGTGCCCCTTAGACAGGGAATTCCTCAGAGCATTAGGCTACATGGCATCTTGCGTCCTCATGATCCCTCTGACCAGGCTACACATGAGGAAGCTCCAGTCGTACCTCAAAAATCTGTGGTGCCAACACTCACAGTCCATGGAGACAGAAATTCAGCTGATCCCTAGCCTGACGGAGGAATTTGCATGGTAGACACTGGTATGTTTTCAGAAACTGGGTCTCCCTTCGGGGCCAAACGTGAACCACAAATGCTTCAGAGACAGCCTTGGGGGCTATTTCCAACACCTTCAATCCCAAGGCAGATAGGAAAATCAGTTCAGACACAAGCACATAAATTGGAAAGAACTGATGGCCTATTAGCTTTCAAAGAACAGTGGAAATCAGGGGTCCTACTAGTAAAAACAGGCAACACCACAGTCATGTGGTACATAAACAAGGAGGCACTCGCTCTTGCCCTCTTTGTCGACTAGCCATGCAGGTCTGGGAGACAGCTCACTCTCTGTTGTTGCACCTCTTGGTACCGTACCTCCCAGGGAATCAAAACACTCTAGCAGATCATCTCAGCAGGAACTTGATGGATCCCCACGAGTGTTATCTACATCAGAAATCATTTCTCAGCAGATTCCAGAAATGGGGGATCCCTACAGATAGACCTTTTTGCCACCAAAGAAAATGCTCAACTGAAAGGATTCTGTTCAGGAGCAAACGTCCCACAGCCTGGAGGATAGATGTTTTTATCCTTCCTTTGAAGCCGCTTGTTCCTCTATGCGTTTCTTCCCTTGCCTCTTCTTCCATGGGTCCTCCTAAAAATCAGAGAAGAAGGCCCAAGGGTCATCCTGATAGCCCCAGACTGGCCCAGGCAGCACTGGTGTTCTCTGCTGCAACTAAGTTTAACCAACAAAAATCAGTGGCAGTTAACACAGAGAGTGGACATTCTGACTCTGGGCAAGGGGAGGTTTGTGCATCCAGTCTGCAGATTCTCAAGTTCTCAGCCTGGATAATGCCCCCAAAATACTCCTCTGAGTAGACCCTAAGCAGACAAGTTCAAAACATTCTCAAGGAGGCTAGAAGGTGCAATATTAGGAAGTCATAGTCAACCAAATGGAAAAGCTTTTCCATATGGTGTCAGCAGCAGGGCCTCAATCCTAACTCAGCCAATATCTCTGCCATTTTAGATTACCTAGCTACCCTGGTTGACAGAGACCTATCCTGTTCTTCCATCAAAATTCACACCTCTGCCATTTCGGCCCACATCCCTATTCTTCCTCCTATCTTTTCCCACTCCCCTGATGAAACATTTCCGTAGGGGAGTGATTCACATCAGACCTCCTAGGAGACAACCCACACCTCCATGGGACCTCAATTTTGTTCTAGAAATATTGGCGATACACCCCCTCCCCCCTTTGAACCAGCAGCTTCTGCTGAAGTAAATTCTTAACTTGGAAGACTTCCCTTTTACTGGCTATCACCTCAGCTAGGTGGGTCTCTGAGTTGCAAGTTCTCATGGCGGTGGAACCATTTCTCATATTCCACCTAGACATAGTATCACTCGGAACTAAGCCATCCTTTATGCCCAAGGTGGTCACGGGCACATCCTTGAATCAAGCTGTACCCTTGCCCACCTTCTTCCCCAAGCCTCAGAACCAGGGGGAAAGAATCCTTCACTCCTTGGATGTGCACCAGACAGCTTTGCTTCTGTATTGACAGAACTGAATCTTTCAGAAAATCAGACCAACCTTTTATGTCCTTTGCCATTGGCTCTGAAGGGAAACCAGTCTCCAAACAGGCTATCTCCAGGTGGCTGTCTCTCTGTATTTCCATTTGTCACAGCCATTGTGGTAAAAAGCCTCCTGAAGCTGTTAGGACTTGCTCTACTTGGGCCACTGCTACCTCTGCTGCCTTCCTGAAAGGACTACCCTACCAAAGACATTTTGGAAGCTGCTTACCTGGTCATCTGTGCATACCTTTACCAAATACTACCACTTATCAACCTTCTCCAAGTCTAGAGCAGAATTTGCAACTGCCGTCTTGCAGGGCATAGTCTCTTCTCCATAATCTACCTTTCATCCCTCATCTCCACTTTGAGCATCTTACCACAGGTCAGGACTGCAACAGTGAACATGAGGAGCATAGTACAATTGTGTACACTTAGCATAAATGTAGATGTTCGAGTGTATTCACTGTTGCAGTCTTCTTTCCCTCCTTCCTTCCCCCTTTTGACTACAGTAGTAGTCTGCTTCTTTCTTCTTCACTAACCAGAGGACCCCCTGAGTGTTTACCCTTCAGGGCCCTTTTTATACTTTTGACCCTTGCTTATGGTTCATCCTGGGGGCTCCTACCATGTAGGGGCAAGAAAAAACTGATGGGATGGCATTGGATGGCTCCTTTTATACTCAGCCATACTGACGTCAGGGTAGGATGTCCACCAGCCTTAGGAGGGAGATATTTACTCTGGTAGTAGGGCCACCAAGGGCTTCCACAGTAGGAAGTCCCACAAGTCAGGACTGCAACAGTGAATACACTCGAACATTCTACACTTATGGTAAGTGTACACAACTTGTACTTTCCAATTTAACCCCCAACAATACCCTCAAACTTAACCCTTCCAATTTTAACTAGGGAGCATGCACTTCATTGCACACACTAAAGCCAAAAACACAGCCTTAGTGGGCCCTAATAACATTCTAGGGTGCTTCCTGAATAGTCTAAAATATAACTTATCAGGACCCTTAGCATAATTATTTAACTATAGTCTTAAAACAGGCTTTGTGCCACATGACTGGAGGACTGCGACTGGCATCCTCCTTCATAAGGGAGGACCTTCAACAGATCCTGGAAACTACAGACCCATTAGCCTTACTAGTCTTATTTGCAAAGCCATGGAAAGAATTCTCATGAAAATTATCAACAAGGACATAGGAGATTTCTAGAACTGAATCCATCCCAGTTTGGCTTTATCAAAGGAAGGTCATGCTTACTGAATGTGGTGGACTTCTTGGAAAAGGTCATTAAGGCAATGGATGAGGGAAAAACTATGCATATCGCCTACTTAGAGCTGGCTAAGGCATTTGATACCATACCCAGTTCAGGCATTGTGACCGAATTTCCAGAACTAAGTATAAACCCCTTTGTAACATGCTGGGATAGCAAGCTGGCTTACTGATAGGACCCAGGAGGTTAGAATCATTGAGGCCACCTCCACAAAGAGGCTGCTCACCAGTGGAGTCCCTCAGGGCTCTGTGCTAGGTTGACTCCTCTTTGGCATCTATTTCTCGGATGTCATAGGCCTCTGGCTAACCAAGTTTGCAGATGATTGCAAACTACGAGCAGTCATTGAATCCCCCCCAAGTCAAGAACACCCTTCAGGAAGGTCAAATGCAGACACACAATTGGTGCCAAAGCCATGGCTTAATACTCAGTACCAAAAAATGCATTATAGTACCTTTTGAGATGTTTGCCACCTTGGGGTAACTACGTCATCAATAAAACACACACAAAAAAGTTGATTCACTAGTCAGGGATCTGGGAACTCATGCAGATAGTATCCTAGCCTTCAACCAGCATATGTGTGTCCAAGGTACTAAGAGAATCCTTTTATGCTGTTCAATTTATAAGTAGGGGCATGGCATCCAGGTCCACATAGGTCATCATACTACTGTACTCTGCCTTCTTCATGCCCATCATAGCGAGTAATGCCCCCTTAGGTATGTACCTGACTAGACACATGCATTAATTGGAACGTCCACAAAGGTTCCTTACAAAAAAAAAATACAGGGAGTAAACTGTGTCCTACGCTAATCGCCTCAAAGCCCTGTCTCTTTACTCTGTGTCATACAAATGTCTGCGAGGTGGCCTTTGGCTGGCATGCAAGACATTTCTGGACCCTGTTTTGATGAATTTTTTGCACATCCGCAAAACAAACAGCATCAGAAGTACTAGATTAAAAGACCTAAATTTTGCTTGCAACACACGTATGACATGTTAGAGTGTGAGAGATGTTTTTTGGAGAATTCCTATTCTTTTGAACAGGCTCCTCATGCATGTGAAGCAGAGTTCCTTCCTATCCCTATTTAAGTGAAAATTGGACCTATGGATGGGTAGTTGGAACTCCACCTGTGATAGGACTCCTACATCTCTGATGGACAGAACCAGTCAGCAAATCAACCCTCTGCAAATATAATTCAAATGTGTGGGTTACACTTGAGTTGCACGGCTAGACTTTTAAGGGCCCTAATGGTCGTTGGCCTAGTATACACCTGTGAAGCTATACTCTGAGACTCATAACTTACTGGTAAGACCTCCTTTATGTCGGTCATTTGTATACCACTGACAGTCTCCACTCAAGTCATTATGGTAATTCATTCATAGGATGCAAAATGTGTGTGTGTGTGTGTGTGTGTGTGTGTGTGTGTGTGTGTGTGTGTGTGTGTGTATATATGTAATTTATTTATTATTTTTTATTAAATTCAAGTATGTCAAAGATTTTTAGATTATACCCACCAATAGGGAGTAATACAGAAAGAATAATGGCCTTAGCACTAAAACAGTTTTACTGTAATGCCTGTAGTATCTGTAACAAAGGTTAAGCATTGGCATATTCACTTATTTAAGATAAAATTCAAATAGTTTTAACTTAAGCATAACATTCTTAAAATGCTATGTTCTCCATTTAAACCAAAGTTTAATATCTAAGATCAGATAAGGATGGGGTGTATTACTTTTTGTCTGTAACACTCTAAATCCAATGCTATTTCAGATGTTCATCGTGTTTCACTGTTGCAGTCATTACTCTTGGGTTATCCTGCTGGCAGGCTACCCTTAGTCGGCCAGAATTCCAAAGTCTAGGTCCGGCGTCGGTTGCTGTCGCCTCTTCCCTGACGTCAGTGCGCCAGGGGTATAAAAGATGCAGCCGACGCCATTTTCTTCAGTCTTTCTTGCCATGCAGTGCCCGAAGCAAAAGCAGTTCGCAAGTGCCGGTCGGCCGACTCCTGAGATTTTCAAATCCGAATTTCAGAACTGAAGTCTTCATTAAAGCTAAGTACCCCGTTGGGGAAACTTTTTTCTTGCTCCAGACCGATGTCAGAAAAAGTTAACAATTGTATTTCTTGTGGGAAGCAAATACCTCATAAGGATTTTCACTCTTACTGTATTCCTTACCTAGGCCATGATCACGACGTTACTAGCTGTCAGACTTGTGCTAGATTTAACCAACACACTATCAAGCGTCGGTTCGATTTTGCATTTCATTATTTTGGCCGAAGATTTAATTATATAATGCCATCGGACCAGCCGACAACCGGAGTTTACAAAAAACGCAAGGACAAGGAAAATGATAGGCATCCGAGGTCCAAAACCGACGACAAGGCCTCTGCTAGGCCAGCCGCCGGTTCTCAGTGAGGCGCTTTCGCAGCCCCTGGCGCCCGTTACCTCAGAGCCACAGGCCGCTACCGACTCCCACGTGGAGCTGACTGGGCCTCTGGATACTCAAGGTATTGGACACTCGGAAATAATTCCCTCAGATGGGTCCGGAGCCTCTGAGCAGGCATCGGCTTCTGAGGGTGTCTTCAGACCTACACAACTATATATTAAGCCATCTTCTGCTTCAAATACTAAAGTAGCTCTAAAGACAAAGAAACAAGTACAGCATCCTCCTACTCAGACTTCCATGCCTAAAAAACAGATGCTCAAAATGGCCGAAGACCTAATTACTTTGATCAGGGGCTCCCATCCCCCTCCTGATAAGAGGCCTAGGCAAGAGACAGAGTATGATTCTTCTGATCAGGTTTCTATTTCCTATGATTCCTCTTCTGAACAGGATTACTCCATGCTTCCCTATGAGGATTCTGATGCTGAAGAATCCATTCCTTCAGCCTCTCCTCCTGAGGATTATTCTTTTGGGGAAACCTTGCATGCTATGAGGGAACATTTCCACTGGGAGATCCAAGATTATTCTGAATCAAAGAAAAGGCTCAGAGACTTTCTGCTACTTCCTCAGCACAGACCCCTTGCTATTCCACCTGTTCTAGACATTGTAGATGATGTATTTTCAGAGTCAGTGTAGATGATGTATTTTCAGAGTCCGGCCTGTCCCCTGACTCTTTACCCCTTGCACCTGCTAAGCCAGACCGATACTACAGGGTCCCGGATTCTCATAAATTCCTATATAAAAACCCCGCTGCTGACCCAGAAACTATATCTCAGGGTCCCAAAGGGGTTAAAGCTTCCACTTCAAAAAACCCTGTCCCCTCTGATAGGGATTCTAGGGCTCTAGACAGATGGGGGAAAAAAGTCTACACTTCTGCTACCCTGGCTGTAAGGGCTTTAAATTGTCAGTTTCATATGCTTAAATATCAGCAATATTTAATGTCACTGCTTAAACAGAAATTGTTGACAAATACTGAATGTTCAGAGAACAAGGAATTGCAGGATTTATTGCATGCAGCTGAGCAAGTGGGAAAGCATACTTTGCAATGTGGTTATGATTCACTGGAGGCCTCTTGCAGGGCCGCTCTTACAGGTTCTGTTATTAGAAGGCATGCTTGGTTAAAGGAACAGAATCTGCCTGATCATGTTAAAGCAAAATTATTAGATGTACCATTACAGCATGATACTTTGTTTGGTACTAAAGCAGAAGAGATGTTGAAAAAAATGGAGGATAAAGCAAAATCCATGCAGACAGTTAAGGATTTCTTACAGGTACAGCCACCCAGGTTTAGCAGGAACTGGCCTTCTAAAAATTGGTCCTTTCCAGTGTCAGACAGACCACAAAGGGGCAGATACAGGCATCCCAGAGGCAGATCTCAGCCCCAAGGCTCATACAGGCCTAAACAATGGGGTGGTCCTACCTCCAAAAGTGGAAAAGACAAATCACAACCTTACAGGAAACAGTCCCAATGATTTTCCTCTAGCAGATCCAAGCACTTTTCTTTTGGCAGTCCCCATAGGGGGGAAAACTGGCCCTTTTTTCATCAAATTGGCAAATAGTTACCCAAGAATAATGGGTCCTGAACATGGTGTCCCAAGGCTACAGGTTCCATTTTCACACTCTACCAAGGTCAAAGGGCATGCCAGACCAGCCACACAATCAATGGGCAGAGGCACAAAAACAAATTACAGCCCTCATGGACATGAGGGCCATTCAGTAAGTACCACAACAAGAGCAGGGGCAAGGATTTTACTCCAGACTTTTCCTAGTACCCAGAAAGGACAAAACCTGGAGACCAGTACTGAACCTGTCTATACTAAATACATTTCTGGAAGTTCCAAAATTCAAGATGTTGACTCTACAGCAGCTACTGCCCATGCTGGGCAAGAAGGCTTGGCTCGTAACTTTGGACCTAAAAGAGGCATACCTGCATGTCCCAATCAGACAATCTTGCAGAACATACCTCAGATTCATAGCTGGCTCAATGCATTACCAATTCTCTGCACTGCCCTTTGGCTTATCTACTGCGCCCAGGGTCTTCACAAAATGCCTGGCACCAGTAATTGCGTTTTGCAGACAAAAAGGAATTCAAATATATCCCTACTTGGATGACTGCCTAATTCAGGCAGAGAACAAAGACATTCTTCTAAAGCATTTGGCGTTTGTAAAAAGATTACTAATGGGCCTAGGGTACACAGTAAACAAAAAGAAATCAAAACTAGTGCCCTCTCAAGAGAGAGGTGCAAGCTTATATACAACTGCCCAGATGGCTTATCTCACGCCAGACAAGCAAAAGCAACTGACTACTTATTTCAAGAAATTGGCAACAAAAACCCACTTATCTGCAAGGAAAATCCTGCAGGCCTTGGGTTTCATGGCATCCTGCATTCTACTAATTCCATATTTGGCCAGACTGCATATGAGGAAACTACAATGATATCCAAAAAGTGTTTGGACTCAGCATTGCCACAGCCTGGAGACAGTAATTGCATTCATTCCCCATCTACAACAGGAGTTTCGATGGTGGGCAGAAGCCTGTCACCACGACAAGGGTCTGCCATTCAGTTTACCCTTCAGCCAGACAGTCACTGACAACGGATGCATCAGATTATGCCTGGGGGGCCCATATGGCAGGAAAATGTATTCAGGGCACATGGCCTGCAAACCAGATGCATCTTCATATCAATCAAAAAGAGATGCTAGCTGTTCAAAATGCCCTGACAGCTTTCAAGGACCTGCCTCATCCAGGACAGTTACTGATACAGACAGACAACACTACGGTCATGTGGTACATAAACAAGCAGGGTGGTACACATTCCTACACCCTCTGCAGACAAGCAATGACCTTATGGGACACAGCATTGGCTTTTCAAGTTCACCTGCAAGCACAATTCCTGCCAGGAAAAACAAATACTCTGGCAGACAAACTAAGCAGAAACCTCATGGATCCCCACAAATGGAAACTGGATCCACAAGTCTTCAGCATGATAATAATGAAATGGGGATGCCCAGACATAGATCTATTTGCCTCCTCTCACAACTGCCAATTGCAGAGATTTTGCACAAGGATTTATCACAAGCAAGCATGGAAAGTAGACGCCCTATCATTCAGCTGGAAAAATCTAACAGTATATGCTTTTCCCACACTGCCTCTCCTTCCCAGGGTACTCCTAAAGGTCAGACAAGAGAAGCCAAAAATGATACTGATTGCACCAGACTGGCCACGCCAGCACTGGTACCCAATCCTAAAGAGCTTGTCTCAAGGTCCAGCATGGATATTGCCTCAAACTTCTCACTTGCTGACCCACCAAAACAATCAGATCCTGCACAGCCAACTCAGGACCTTAAATCTGGCAGCATGGCGGATAATGTAGCCATTCAGAACACTCCTCTTTCAAAAGCTGTTATGGATGTTATCTTGGAGGCCAGGAGGCCCAGTACCAGAAAATCTTATGCAGAAAAATGGATTCTGTGCTTGGAACCAGGAACAAGGCATTGACACGTGTACCAAATATCCCTCAGATTTTACAATACCTAACTGAGATGCTGAACAAAGGCCTTTCGTTCTCATCAATTAAGATTCATGCTTCTGCCATTTCAGCCCATTACAATACGGAACCACCTATCTTTTCTCATCCTTTAATAAGGCAGTACCTCAGAGTGGCCAAAAACATTAGGCCTCCAAGGAGAGCACCAATTCCGGCCTGGGACCTCAATTATGTTTTGGAAAAACTCACATTGCCTCCTTTCGAGCCAGCATCAACAGCAGATATAAAATTCTTATCCTGGAAAACAGCTCTGCTCCTAACAATAACCTTTGCAAGGCGAGTCTCGGAGTTACAAGCACTCATGGCTGTGGAACCTTTCATCATTTTTCATCCAGACAGGGTTTCTCTGAGAACAAACCCTACATTTATGCCTAAGGTAGTGTCCAGTGTGGTCCTCAACCAAACCATTCACTTGCCTACCTTTTATCTAAATCCACAGAACAAGGGTGAGAAAATTCTGCATTCTTTGGACATACACAGGCAGTTACATTTCTACTTGGACAGAACTAAAGCTTTCAGAAAGACTGAGCAACTTTTAGTGTCATATGCTGCAGGATCACAAGGAAAGGCTATCTCAAAACAGACTACTTCTAAATGGATAGGCCATTGCATCCGTTTCTGCTATTTTCAACATGGCAAATCAGTGCCTAAGGGCATTAGGCCTCATTCCACCAGAGCAGCAGCCACTTCAGCAGGCTTCCTCAGAGGATTACCAACCAAAGATATCTTAGAGGCTGCAACTTGGAGTTCAGTGCACACATTCACAAAGCACTACCACTTACTTCTTTACACTAAGTCCAGAGCAGGCTTTGCCACTGCAGTTCTGCAGGGCCTCATAGCCTCTCCTAATCCTATTTAGCCCAGCCACCCATCCTCAGCTTTGGGATTCTACCCAAGAGTAATGACTGCAACAGTGAAACACAATGAACATAGTACAGTTGTGTACCTACCATAAATGTAGATGTTCGAGTGTATTCACTGTTGCAGTCCAGGTTACCCACCTGCCATCCCCCTTTTCTTTGCTGGGACTTATCTGCACTTCTCTATCCTATACAACCTATTTGGTGTATTTGCTTGTAGATGAAGGAAATGTTATTTTTGTGCATGCATTTTCTATTGGCATATTTTTCAGCCTACCAATTTGGGGGCACCTGACATCTGGGGCAAGAAAAACTGAAGAAAATGGCGTCGGCTGCATCTTTTATACCCCTGGCGCACTGACGTCAGGGAAGAGGCGACAGCAACCGACGCCGGACCTAGACTTTGGAATTCTGGCCGACTGAGGATAGCCTGCCAACAGGATAACCCAAGAGCAATGACTGCAACAGTGAATACACTCGAACATCTACATTTATGGTAGGTACACAACTGTACTTTAGTACTCATCACAAGTCCATTGTTGCTGACTTTGTAAATGCCTTCATAAGAGACTGTTATAGAATAATATGCCCTTACAGAAAACGTTCCATAAAAACATGTATTCATTGTGACTAGCTCATTCACCTGTAAAGTTGTAAAGCACTACCCAAGATAAATTGAAATCTCTATTCCTTCCATTGAAGCACTGAAGAGGAATTCTTATAAGTATGTTTTTTTTTTTATTCTTACACAAATGATAGAGGAACCTAATCATGCAAATGCATTTCTTGACTTATCATGAGCACTTACTAGTAATGTTGACCATGTTTCAAATCTAAGTGTTGGTCAGTCATAAAGGTTTTCAGATCATTGCTTGATAATGTTTAATATACTGACTGGACTTAACTTAGTTTTCACACCAGAGAAAAAAGTTTTACTTCAATAAAAATTAACTATGTAGTTCTTAAAGGGAGAGGACTGGAGCACTGAATTTGAAATGGAAGATATTCATCAGTCAGTGTTGTAATACTGAGTCTTTGGAATTCCTTCCATGTAGGAGCATGTGACCTTTCTGAATACCAGTGTCTTTCACCATCCCTTGGCTGGCAGACTTCAGGGTGTCTGGGTATAAAAAGGGTGTCAGCAGGCACCATACTCTGTTTTTTCATACAGTGCTCCAGAATGCATTTGTTAGCTTAGTCAGTCAGCCTGTCAGCTTGAATTGTAGGTTCATAAGTATATGCTAGGCTAATGACCACCAGGGCCTTTATAAGCTTAGCCATGCAATCTAACCCAGCTATTTCCCTATGCACCATTGACGTGTATTTGGAGGGGGTATGTTAGAAAGTTTCTAGAGGTTATGTGGGATGAGTATGTTTGTCATTAGTGTGTCTCTGTCAGAGACATGGGGGCCAGACCTGAGGGTGTATTTCCAATTTCCCATCAGAAAAGTGTTCGTTACGCTTACAGTTAGTGATGGACTTAGCTTCACATGGATGGGGAGCCTGTTCCAAAGCATGGGGATCCTCTGAGACACACATCTATCTTGCCAACATGTCTTATTTATGTCATAAGCAAAATTTATATCCTTGGATCTAGTGGTTCTGCTGCTGTTTGTTTTGTGGATGTGCAAAAGGTCGATCAGAGCTGGATCAGAGGATGCTTTGTATGTCAGGCATAGATTGCCTCTCAGTAACCTATATGCAACAAAGTGCAGAGATAGGGCTTTAAGGCAGTCCTTATAGGACAACGTGTTCTATCCTATATTCTCTAGGTAAGGAACCTTTGTGGCTGTTCCATCTCTTGCATATGTCTGGTCAGGTACTCAATGATGGGTCTGATGAAGGCTGAGTAAAGTAGCAGTATGACTTCTTTGGACCTAGATGCCATGTCCTTATTTACAAGTTGTGTGACCTAGAATGATTTTCTTACTAGTTGGTCACATGTTGGTTAAAGGCAAGACTGCTGTCTACATATGTTCCTAGATCTGTGACTACTTGGTTAACTCTTATGGGTGTCTTTTTGATGGAATAGTCAACCTGGGTGGCAGTTTTCCCAAAAGGGACTGTAATGTATTTCTTGCCATAGAGGTTTAGTCCATAACCTGGGGGCCAGTCATTTTTCTGTGTTATACCCTCTTATAAGATGCTTGTGTCATGGGGGATATCTGTGATAGCTCACAATTTGACAAACACAGTAAAACCAGTCACTAGGCTCAGAAAATAAAGCACGTGGTGTAAAGTCACAAACCACGTTTAAAATAAAACAACTTCACTTAAATACTTATGTACGTTTATTAAACAACAAAAATTTCACTTAAGTACTTCTGTACATTTATTAAATAGCAAAAAAAAAATTCAAAGAAGACAAAATTGTTCCTCAGTGCCCTGTCCAAAAACTGTAAGGGAATGAAATGGTCAGTATCATTCGTCTATTTCTTTACAGGACATTTGAGAAAAATTCCATACCGAGATCATGTGGCATAACTGAAAGTAAATTAATAATGTCAGTAGTAACCTGCAAAGTATTTCTTTCCATGCCACTTCAACAATTACAGCAGATGCCAGGAATCCTTTAAAATGTGCTTCTGGTACACCAACAAATGCTTGTAATGATAATCTACATAAGACGCTGAAGGTTCAGTTTTGAATCCCCTCCCTGCCGCTGTTGGTCATAAAGAAGAATTTTTGCTGTTTCTTTGTATCTCTGGAATTCCAAGACTGTTGGTATTGTTGGATGGTCTACCTTGCTATAAAAAAAGACATCTCTGGATATAGAGCCTTCACTTTGCAAGTCAAATTAAATTATATCACTTTTTGAATATGCAAAAAAAAATTAATTTCTAGAAGCATTTCTGTAAGTTTCTACATCATGTAAAATATCAAACATTTTACTATTATAAATAAAATAATCCATCAAAACAACCTCACTTCCCTTGTCTGGCTTCATCACTCTTAACTGATTTCTCCTTTTTCAAAAGGATCAATGCTTTTCTTTTACCTAAGGTTAAATTGTCATTGCAGCTAACTGGTTCACAAAGAACTTGCTAATGTTACGTTTACACACCAGCTCATATAATGAAGTCATAGGATTTGGGGGTGGAGTGAAAGTGCTTTCCCTTGTTAGCTTATTCTCAAAAAATTGAAAAGAATTTGTGTCCTTAAAGAATAATCTTAAGTTCAACTGTCTGGCATAACAATTTTAATTGCAGTATCAAAGAAGATGCATAAAAACTGCACAGATATCCTATAGGACCAATAGTAGTGGTGAGGGGATTGAAAACTGAACCTTAAATCAAGGGTATTTGTGTTGAAGTTCAGGAATCTGTTTGCCTGTGAGTATGAGGCAGTTTCTCAGTCTTTAGAGGGGTAAATAACGTCTCCCATGAATAAGGCATTTGTTTTAATGGAGTGTATCTCCATTAGGTCTAGGTATAAGCTGTGGGACTCTAGGAACATAAGGGGTGATCTGTAGCTTACTACGATATGATATGGGACTTTGTCTATGGTGATTTTCACATGGACAAATTCCAGGGCATTGTCCTGTTTAACCAACATAGAGTTATGCTTGTTGCTAATATAGGTAGAGACCCTTACACCTTTTGTCCCTTTCTGTGGAGCTGATGGTCTAAATGTGTTGAAGGCACTGAAGCTTTGCACTGCTGGAGTACTTTCTGCGAATTTAAACCATGTCTCTGTAATGACAAGAAATATCTATATTGTCCCGAATGAGGAAAGCTTGTAGGGTTTACAGTTTCTTGTTTAGATACCTAGCATTGAGCTGGAACACCTTTAGGTTTCTTTGGGCGTTATGTGCTATGTCAGTAGGTTTGTCAATCTGCTCTTGGCTAAAAAAGTCTCTAAGGGAATGGATAAAGTTTTAGCCAATGTTCGGAAGACTTAGGAGATACAGGTACAAACCATCTTTTGTAAAGTAATGTGGCTTGCTGACCATATCCTTCCATGCTGACAAATACTGAATCCCCCTGAAAAAACATCAGAAACTAAGCCGATTATTGAAGTCAATCATCTTTTGTTCGTGTTGTGGCATCATCCTTGATGAAGTTAGATTGCTGCACAGTGCAAAGCACATGCCTGCCTGAAACGCATATTTAGAGATATCAACAACGCTTCTCTTCATATAGTGTAGGGAAGTATTAATTAATGCCCACGTGAACTATAACAATACCTGTGGTGTGGTGTCTTGAGTGTGTGAGTAGCTTAGTGGATCCTGGCTCCAGGTAAGCAACTTAACATTTATCTCCTTGCTCAGTCTGGTGAGTGGGGCATCTGTGCATCTTACAATGGAGTCCCCTATGACAAGAGGATTGCCTTATGGGCTTTGCTTTTGGGGCTCCACTTGGGTTCAGTTGTATGATTGGTGTTGCTTGTGATGAGTGCTTTAGAGATTGTGAGGGTAGGCATCAGTGTTTATAGGCTTAGAATGTATTTGAGGTTTGGGAAGATTGCTTTATAGTGCCACAGCATAACTTAATCTGTGTGTGTTGTGGACACTATTGGTGGATGTAGTGTACATGTTCTTGACAACCTTGTTTTTCTGCAAGATTTTTGCCTTCAGTGAAATTGTGTATGCACATCTGTTGTATATTGTTTGTTTCTTTAAGTATTAAATAGTTGTCTATGAACACGAGACAATTGCTATGTCGTCTCATGATGCCCATATCTACCAAGCTGGTTACAAAGACATTTGGAAATTGAATATCCATGTTGTCCAGACCTGTATTTGGGTGGGCTGCTCTAGCTTGTAGACTGGATTATTCAGAGGTCTCCTTTGGTGGTCTCTGGGATTTTGCACTAGACTAGGTTCGACTGTGCTAAGCTTGATGATAGTAATGATCAGTGTGCAAACTAGCTGCTCTAAGCTTGTCCCTGAGTAAAGGCTTCATTTCTAAAAGAAGTTTGTAGATCAAATTAACTTTCTGGGCATCTGTGTCTGTGCAGAGTACTGCTAACATAGTCAACCCCCTTTTTCTACATTAGGTCCGGGTTTTGTTAACTGTTGTCATCTCTGTCATTTCTTGCCACACTTCTGCCTTCTTCTACAGTCATGCCTGACTGCCACAAGATCTTCTCTTACACAATCCTTCCACCTCTTTCCTGGATGTTCTTCCTCTTACCTTCTTCCTGTCAGTCTCAAATCTTCATCAGATTGTCATCTTCTTTGCACATGTGCCCGAACCACTGTAATCTGTTCCCTTTGATCTTTTCTGCAATTGGAGCTACTTTGGCTTCTGCTCTTGTCTTCATTTCTTCATCTGTCCCACAGTGTGCATGCTGCCACCCTTCTCAGGCACTTCATTTCCATCATCTCTAGCTTTTTCATCTGCTCTGCCTTTACTGCCCAGGTTTCTGTACCATACAGTAGTACTGGTCGGACCACTGTTTTGTACACCTTACTTTTCAGTTTCTTTGGCATTCTTCTGTCATACCTTACACCTGACACTCTATGCCAGTTGGCTGCAGCCCCTCTGATTCTAGCTTTGACCTATTCATTCAGACTACCGTCTCAACCTCCCCTCCCAGATACTTGAAGCTATTAACCCGTTCTGCTATTTTCCCTTCTGTCTCTATTCTCAGCTTTTTCTGATTTCCCCAGTTTGCTGTTGTTACCACTGTTTTATCTGTACTTAGATGTTAAGTTGTCAATCTCGCCTTCATTCTTGCTGGATGGGTTCGGAGCCGTTCCTCGGCTCCGACTCGGCCAGTTACTAAAGCTCGAGAGCTTATTTTACCGGCTCGAGGCAACCCTATATCCCATGATGCTAGGCGATAACTCTCCAGATCTCGTTTGCCACTTTCGCTTGCGAGGTGCGTATTTTTACCGGCTCCTGGTAAGTCTCTTGAATACTTAGTTTTCAGTCACCCTTTTTGGTTAGTTTTTCACCCAGTTGTTTTTTAGTAGTTAACGACTACTTTTAATCCTATTCCTGTTAATACCTTCCCTTTTTTCCCCTTATATCCCCCCCTCCACTCTTTAGGTTAGGCCTTAAGCCTGCCCCTTTCCTAATTATTCTTAGGGATCCTGTGGAGTGTTTGGGTGTGTCAGTGTCCCACTTAATATTTTTATTGTTTTTTGAGTGTTGTGTGTGTGTGTGTTTCTTTTTCCTTTTGTGTTCCCTCGACACTGTTATGTCGAAGG
Organism: Protopterus annectens; assembly: GCF_019279795.1. Taxonomy (NCBI): domain Eukaryota; kingdom Metazoa; phylum Chordata; order Ceratodontiformes; family Protopteridae; genus Protopterus; species Protopterus annectens. The sequence goes on from NC_056741.1 coordinate 1,385,033,381, forward strand.
AACCAAAGGAAACTAAGGTCTCAGGCTTTAAGAAGCGTGACTCGTGCTGTTAGAAAATGTCTCTGACAGACGGTCACACTTCTTGTGTTTACTGCCTGGGACCCCTGCACCTGCAGGACTCTTGTTTTGTGTGTCATGCGTTCAGTCCAAGAGTCCTGCAGGAGCGCAGGAACAAACTAATATTGAGGGGCTTGTTAAAGCCCGAGGGCTCCCCGACTAAGTCTGCGTCGGGGAGGCCTTCGAAACCAGCAAAACCGTCAGCTCCGAGTACTAAGCCTTCGGCTGCTGGCTCTTTGTCTGTGCCTAGATTGGCTCCGGCTGGAGCCGATCCCTCTGAGTCACAGATTCCTGTCTCGGCCCCACTCGGTGCCGATACCTCTGAATCCATGCATTCACGGTCGGCTCCGGCTCCTTTGGCTCCATCCATATCTAAGAAGAGGTCAAGATCCTCTTTGTTGGAGTCCATCCATTCGGCTCCAAGATCCCCCCTGCTGTCGGAGCGGAGCCATCGGAGCCGATCTTCTCGGTCGTCCAGGCATTCCGACCACGACCTTGAGAGAGTGGTAAGTAGGCTATTAAAGTCTCAGGCATTGGCCCAAATGATCTGTAGCCTGTCTCATCAGACGGTAGCTATTACGACTCCACCTATTTTTCCTCCTTCGACTCTCCCTCAGAGTTCGGAGCCGGAGCTCCTCGGAGCCGTGACTGTTGTGGCGTCGGAGCCAATACCTCCCCCTTCGGCTCCTTCGTCTTCCCACCGATCTCCTCCTTGATGCCTTCATTGGAGGGATCTGGGCACCTGGTCTCTCTCGTCGGCTCCGAGGGGGCGAGTGGCATCGAACCATTGTCCGACCCCGTTCTCCCTCTCGGAGCATCAGCGCTGGTGAGCTCGGCCCCGACATTGGCCTCGGAGCCTTCCCTGTCGGTGCGGCCTGGGGTTCCCACCTCTTCGGAGCGGGAGCCCTCTGGCCTTTCTGATAGGGGAGCCTTCAAACTGATGAGGAGTGTACTAGCCCCAGGGCATAGTCAACGGTCAGCTCCATCAGCTCCTCCCACTACAGTGCCTGCTGATGTCTCTTCCCACTCTCTTGCTCCCAGACCCAGAGATCCAACGCCTCAGGTTTCCCCACTGGGAATATCTTCCGAGGCTTCTCCTGACCTGTCAGCGGAGCCTCCGCGTAAGAGGACATGTAAGAGGAAGCATGTGGACTCCCCTGAGTCCATTACATCTAACACCAACTTGGATGAGTCGGAAGGATCCCCAAAGTCCCCCTCTGAGGATGTCTCTTTCTCAGACATCCTAGGAATCCTAAAGCAGAGGGGGAACTGGTCTTCCCTTAATCCTTCCGAGGACGAGTCGGTGTACCTGGAGGCGTTTGATTCTCGACCCTCCACCTCCTGGGTGTCTCCGCCTTTCGACCCCCTTATGGAAGTAGTGGTCGGCCCCGGAGTCGGTGGAACCCACCCCTCGGAGGCCATCTAAATTCATCACGGCACCAGTTGACAAACAATTCTTAACAAAAGGTGTACCGGCAGATGCCATGGTGGTGGCTGCAGCCACCAAGAAGGAACTAGCTGATCCTTCAGTACCTATCCATCCTCCTAATAAGGATTCTAGGACCATGGATAGGTACGGTAAGCGGATGTTTTCTTCAGCGACCTTTGCCATGCGGTCGCTGAATTACTTGTCACTTCACCCGCCTTCAGAGAGATATTCTCAGAGAGTTGAGAGAAGTCTTACAGGATCAGTCAGTTGCTGGGTCTCAGGATAAAATCAACTCACAGCTTGGCACCCTAAACTCGATTGTTAACTCCTCCATGCGTCTAATTTCATATGCAGCCGATGGATCGAGTAGGGCCGCGGGCACAGGAGTGGCCTTAAGGCGTCACGTCTGGATGCGGCTTTGTAATTTTGCGGACCCTTTCAAGGCGTCCTTCACAAATTCCCCTTTTGATGGTTCGGCTTAGTTCGGACCTCAAGTGAAAGACACCTTGACCAGATGCGAACAAGATGGCAAGACTCTTTCTGCCGTAGGAGTCCGTTTCTCCACCCCTTCAAGACCATACCCTAAGGGTCAGAAGGGTGGGAAAATGTGGTTCCGCAAATCTCAAGGAGTCACGCCTGACGCAAGAGGTCAGTTTACCCCCAGAGGCAGAGGGGGTAACAACAGCAGATGCCACTCTAGGGGCAGAGGGGGTCCGCAGAACCAGGGTAGCAGGGAGCCTCTCTCTGACAAACCCTTCCAGCATCCCTGAGATGTTGCCCGATTGTCCACCTTCGGAGGCAGTCGAGGGAAGATTGTCGCTGTACCCAAAAGCCTGGCTTTCCCTTACTCAAGACAAATGAGTACAGTCAATCATATCCGAGGGTTACAAAATTCCCTTTATCCAAACCCCAATTCAGCAAAAGGGAACCCTTCCAGACGTTCCACCCGGTCTGAGAGAACTAGCAGTACCAGAGATATCAAAACTGCTAGCAAAAAGAGCCATCCAGCCAGTCCCAGCAGACCAACTAGGATCCGGAATCTACTCAAGGTTCTTTTTGGTACCGAAAAAGACAGGGGACTGGAGACCAATATTAGATATCAGCAAACTAAACAAGTTTGTAAAGAGAACAAGATTCCGGATGGTCACGTTACAGTCCATTCTACCCTTTCTGGGCAAGGACAATTGGTTGTGCTCCATGGACCTTCAGGATGCGTACTATCACATCAAAATTCACAGGCGCTCCAGAAGGTTTCTCCGCTTATGGCTGGGGGGCAGTCACTACCAATTCAGAGCCCTGCCCTTTGGCCTCACTACAGCCCCCAGAGTGTTCACCAAATGTATGGCAGCGGTTACGGCTCACTCACCTGAGACGGCAAGGATTCCAGGTGTTTCCATATCTAGACGACTGGCTCCTCACTGCCACCACCAGGCATCAGCTTCTCCAAGCCAGAGCTTACACCATTCACATTTGCAGAGGGCTAGGAATCTCTCTAAATTTCGAAAAGTCTGCCTTGTCGCCTTGTCAGTCTATTACTTTTATAGGCGCCAATTTGGACACCGTACAACTTTCAGCAAAGTTAACAGATCAAAGGGTCTTAGATATTCAAAACCATGTCCATGTTCTTCTTCAGAGCAACAAAAGTCAGGCCAGGTATGTCCTGAAAGTATTGGGTCTTATGGCGGCCGCCATAACACTTCTTCCTCTTGCACGTTTTTACATGAGTCTTCTACAGTGGATGCTTTTCGCCCAATGGTCTTTTCAGCAACTCCCTATGCACCACAAGATCATGATATCTCCAACTTGCAAAAGTCATCTGTCCCGGTGGATATTGTCCCCTCATGTCCATCAAGGCAGACCCTTTGTTCCTCCTCCCCCGGTCACCACGGTTACATCGGACTCCTCCCTGATCGGGTGTGGGGGGGGGGGCATTTTCAGGGCAGGATGGTCCATGGCACTTGGCAACCTTTCGAACGCCACCTGCACATAAATGTCCTAGAGATGAGAGCAGTGCTTTTAACATTGCAAGCCCTCCACGGCTCTCTTCCCCTTGGAACTATTGCAATCCAAACGGACAATATGTCCATAGTGTGGTATATCAACAAGCAAGGCGGAACCAAGTCCTATCCCCTGTGTCGAGAGGCACTCAGACTTTGGCAATGGGCAATCTCCTCTCAGCGGTTTCTGATAGCAACGCATATCCTCGGGAAGAGGGGGATGGGAGGGTGGCCTAATGGTTAAGGTGTTTGCCTTACAAACATAAGGTGCAGGGTTTGAGTCTCACAAGGGATAATTGGCTAGGCTTACAATGGCTCGCAAGGGCAATTAGCTTAATACTAACTTATGAACCTTATAAGTCCAACATCATAGCGGACAGGTTGAGCAGAGCTGAGCAACCGTGTCGTTTGGTTATTCCCACCACTTTGACGTCATCAGAGGAGGCTACCATCGTGAAACCAGTTACAACTCCAGTACTGGCAACACACGAACATTTGTTAGATCAACGCCCTAAAACCATTGTGGTAGAGGCACAGATACACAATAACTTTGATTCTGAGCATGTTTCTCATCCGGACAGGGTCAGTCCGGCTACTACCAGGAAACAAGACACATGCGTTAAACAACTCTCTATCGACTCGTTCGTTATACAATCAGAGAACGAGTTGTTTGGTTTAGGTGAAGGTTTGCCTTCTTTTCCCTTGCCCTACAAACCTCAGGAGAGGAGGACTTGGTCGCCACAAACAAGGGCAAACAAAAGGAAGAACACAGAAGACATTACGCCATCCATAAAGAAGGTATGGCGGACAAAAACTTGAATGACTCTATTGATTTTGTTAATGCAGCTACTACTGAGCATTTAGTTGTTAACATCTCCAACTACTGTTTGAATGCTTTTGAGACCTCAGTTCTCAATAAGGGGCTTGGCTTTATTCCCTCAAGTTGTAATGACGTGACGGACATTGTTGTTGATGTAAAGTTGTTTACCAGAAATTTAGCTTTGAAGTTACTATATGGTGAACGTGATGAACAATCTGCCAATAGCTTTAAACCTTTTAGAAAACCATCTTTGTTCATACCTCAACAGCACCCATTACTAGAAGCATTTGAACAGGCAGTTGAGAAAGATTTATTTGACCTATACAATGATTTGAGTGTTAAACCACAGTTTTATAATTTGTCATCTAATGAGAGACAGGCTCTTACCAGCTTGAGACATAACAGTACTATTGCCATTAGGCAAGCGGACAAAGGGGGAGCTGTCGTTATAATGGACAGCTCCAAATATGAAGAAAAGATGCATTTCATGCTTGCCGACAATGATACATATCTACCTATTCCCAGTTATAAGTTGAATACTTTAATTAGGGATGTACATGCCATACTTTATGATTTGCTACTATCTGATGTTATTGATAATGACTTATATTCTTATTTTTTGGTAGAAAAGCCCTTAATACCATCATTTAGGGGGCTCCCAAAAATACACAAGAATACCTTTGATCCGCCTTTGCGTCCCATTGTGTCCAGCCGGGGTTGGCTAACTGAACCCCTATCGATTTACCTCGACAAGATGTTGAAACCCATTGTTTCAGAGGTCAGATACATCTTAAAGGACACTAGTAATTTTCTCAATAATTTAGCAATTTTCAACAACACATTTTCATCTTTTGACAATTTTTTACTGGTCACATTGGATGTCAGATCTTTGTTTACCTCTATTCCAAACGACAAAGGTTTGGAGTACGTTAGAGCTCTATTGACACGTAATCAATTGGCTCCCTATATTGTTAATAGGTACATGTCGCTTCTTGAGATTGTTCTAGAAAATAATGTATTATGTTATCATAATGAATACTATTTACAAACTAAGGGTGTAGCAATGGGCACCCCATGTGCCAACGCCTATGCTAATTTGGTGTTGGCACAATGGGAACACAATTTTGTGTTCATTGATGATCCCAATTTCTCTAGCCATTTGAAGTTTTACAACAGATTTGTGGACGATGTGTTCCTCATATGGGCAGGAACGCTTCCTGAACTATTGGGCTTTGTTGAATACTTAAATACGTCCACAGAGTTTCTTGGCTTTGATTGCAACCATTCCACAGTTGACATAGACTTTCTAGACATCAAGGTTATCATGGGTGAACATGGTTTTGACACTGAGCTCTTTAGAAAGAGCTGTTGGAAAAACAACCTTTTACATCGAGGGAGTATGCACCCTCAACATATTTACAAGAACATAGTCAGGAACCAAACCACAAGGGTTTCTAAGCTGACGTCAACAGAAACAGCCTATCAACAGCATAAAACTTGCTTAGCCAGGAATTTCATTTCAAGAGGTTATAATAAGAAGTTAGTGGATAAGGTTATTTTGGAAGGAGATTCCAAAAGGATCAACGAGGGTGCCCCACTCATCACCAGACCGAATATTCAAATGAGTCACCAGACGTTGGAACATACATCTCACAACAGAATTGTTATACCTTATACCAACAGAAATGACCATGTTCTCAAAATTTTCAACAAACATTGGCATCTACTGATGATAGATGAAGACATCAAATCCCTTATAGACACTCAACCCAGAGTAGCTTATAAGAACATGCTTTCCCTGAACAGACTTCTATGTTATGATAGACCTCACAATCATACACAATACAACACCCACAAGACCGGCACTTTTGCTTGTCAATCCTGCAACCAATGCAGATACATTGCCGGTCCCTGTACACACACATATAAACATCCCATTACACAAAGATCATACACATTTAACCATTATGCAACTTGTAGGTCCACCAACTTAGTTTATTTAGCTGACTGTCAGGTTTGTCATAAATTTTATGTAGGGATGACCACTAGATCGTTGCGTGAACGAATAAGGGAGCATGCTTATGCTATCACCAAAGGCAATGCCCTAAACGCATTGGCGAAACATACTATTGAGCTTGGAAATACACGTATTTTCAAGTTTTTGGTTTTAGAATTAGTTCATATAGATGGAAGACTAGGTAACTTACAAAATAGAGTGGAGGAAAGAGAAAGTAAATGGATATTGAAGTTTCAAGCACATAGGTTTGGGCTTAATGATAGGTTCACCATTAAGCCCTTCTTAGCTGCCAGATCCCTTAAGCATTAATATGTAGTTTTGGAACAATGTTTTGTTTTTATTGCCCTTTTAAGTGATTGTGACATCATGCAATTCATGTGTATTTAATGACCTACTTTGCAGTATGTTTTTATGTCTGATGAAGCGTTGCGAGTCAACGCGAAAGCGCTCACACTATTCTCTGCAGTTTTCGTTTTTAATAAAGTGGATTTTTACTTAATACCTTGGAACTCATTTATCTAATTGAAGAACTTAGTGGGAATCGATTTGTATTGTGATACAGTTCATGGTGCACTCTATACTTTCTGTGCTTGTTTTCGTTTATTTAAGGAGAGTGCTTTACCTGGCAGTGTGTTTTTTTCTTCTTGATTAAGAGCTATACTCAGGCCACACGAGTGGTCTCTCAAAAAATCTGTGGCGGAAGAGATTTTTCAGAAGTGGGGCCTTCCTTGCTGCGATCTTTTTGCTACACCCCAAAACAGCAAATGCCCCGACTTCTTCACCCTCTTCCCCCTTCCAGGCCATCCCCTCAGAGACACTCTAGTCCAAGATTGGCCTCGGGGACTTCTCTATGCCTTTCCACCCTTTCCTCTAATCCCACAAGTAATTCAGAAAGCAACCGCTTTGAGAGCCAAGTTGATTCTCATTGCCCCTTATTGGCCTCGACAGATATGGTTTCCGTTCCTACATCGTTATCTTTTGGTACAGCCTTGGCATCTGGACCCAGCTCCAGATCTGTTGACCCATCAGTCGGGGCAGCTGCACCAATCCCTACAAATTCTCTCAACCTCACTGCTTGGTGGCTCCACTTCTGTCTTTAGCCAGGCTTCCTATGATTTCTAATCCTGTCCGGGATATCATAGTAGCTTCCCTTAAATCTTCCACCGGAAGGATTTACACTAGTAAATGGAAACGTTTCTCCTCCTGGGCAAAGGCAAGGAATATAGATCCCTTTACTGCCCCAATTCATTCGGTCTTAGACTTCCCAGACGAAATTTTTAATTCAGGGTCTTCTGCCTCTACAGTTCAGTTGGCAGCCATATCGAATTTTCATATAGGCTTATCGGACCACAACATCATGTCCCATAAGCTTTGCAAAGCTTTCCTTAAAGGTGTATTTTTACTTAAGCCTCCGATCAAAGACCCTCCACCTCAGTGGGATCTTAATTTAGTCTTAACATCCTTGATTCTTCCCCCTTTGAACCTGTGGTCTCCTGTTCATTGAAATTTCTTTCCTGGAAGACACTCTTCCTAGTCGCCATTACTTCTGCTAGGAGAGTATCTGAGCTTCACGCCCTCTGCATTCGTCCTCCCTACTTAATCTTCCATAAAGACAGAGTTTCTCTAAGGACTAATCCATCCTTCTTACCCAAGGTGGCTTCGCAGACAAATTTAAATCAATCAATTGATCTCCCAGTTTTTTTCCCAAACTATACTAATAGAGCGAAGCAAAAGCTACATTATCTAGATGTTCACTGCCAGCTCTGATACTATTTGGATAGAACCAAACAAATAAGGAAGTCTGATCAACTGTTTTTATCATATGCAGAAAATAAGAAAGGCCTTCCTGTATCTAAGGTAACCCTATCTAGGTGGCTGTCTTCTGTGATTACATCTATTTATCAACTCAGAGGCAGAGAATTAACTTCTAAGCCAAAAGCCCATTCAACTAGAGCACTAGCTACATCTACAGCTTTTCAAGCTAGACTACCAATAGACACTATCTGTGCGGCAGCCACATGGGCCTCTCCTCATACCTTTGTTTCGCATTACAAATTGGACATGGCCTCCAGGGATAGAGCAAAATTTGGTTCCACCATTCTCAAGAGTCTGTTCCAATGAGCCACCCAGGATGAAGGTGCTAGGGACGCAGTCCCATCCAGCAAGAATGAAGGCGAGATTGACAACTTAACATTGAGAAGTTATGTACCTACCATAATGTTCCATGTTAGTTGTCTTCTCTCGCCTTCTTTCTTGCGTCCCGCCCACCATCCCCCTAGCCTGGACAGACCGAGAAGATCTTCCCTTCTTTGAAGGGTCCTTATATTCCCTTGTTTCACCATCTAGGTGTCCTAGGATATCTATAGTGTAGATAACGATCTTTGGGGGGTTTATCCCTCTTCCTCCTCCTTTCCAGTTGGAGGATTTTGTTTTATTGGCCTATGCTAGGTTTTTCAGCTTCCAAACGAGATCTGGGGAGTTATCGCCTAGCATCATGGGGGATATAGGGTTGCCTCGAGCCGGTAAAATAAGCTCTCGAGCTTTAGTAAGTGGCCGAGTCGGAGCCGAGGATCGGCTCTGAACCCATCCAGCAAGAAAGAAGGCGAGAGAAGACAACTAACATGGAATGTTATGGTAGGTACATAACTTCTCATTTAATTTCATGTGCCTTCAGTTTTGCATTTCATTCCTCTCTCCTTTGATGAAATTCTTGCTCAGTCTGCCTGTAATGCCACACTGTTTGCATACAACTTTGTTGACCTATTCCCTCCAACTTGTTTGCTAATGTAATCCCTCACCAGCAGTGGGCTCAGAGCTGAACCCTGGTGCACACCCACTCCCACTAGGAATCCCTCTGTGAGATGAACACTGTTCATACTTGAGCCATTCAGTCCTTGTACATAGCCTGCACTAATTCCACCAATGTTTGTGACTTTGAACCACTGCACTACTGCCCAAATCAGCTTTCTTGGGACCTTGTCATATGCTTTCTCCAAGTCTAGGAATGCCCATTTGGACTCTCTCCTCATCTTTAGCTTCTTCTCAACTATGTCTCACTGCAAACATTGGGTCAGTTATGCTGTATCCTGATCTAAATCGAATTGCTCATCTCCCAGTCTTACTTTCCACTACTGTATGCATCCATTTATCAATCACCCATCTCCAGAACTTTCGTGAACTGTGACAGGAGTTTGATACTTCTTTACTGCCCATAGTTGTGGATGTCCCCTTTGTTCTAGTACACTGGCATGAATATGCTTCTTTTCCAGTTGTCCGGGATACGCCTTCCTGTCTGTACTGCCATGAGTACCCTCTGGAGCCATTTCTCCCTTATCTCACCCAACATCTTTATCATATCTGCTGTGACCTCATCTGAGCTTGCTGCTTTCTCTGACTTCATTTTCCTTAGTGCTATTCTTTTTCCTTCTATGGTGGGCACCCCTCTTCTCTTATTGTAGGCTGTGTCTTGGGGCAGTATAGCTTATGTGGGGTTTTCTTCATTCAGAAGCTGCTGGAAGTACTCCTTCCATATGCTTTTTATGTCATGTGGACTGGTGAGCAGGTTGTTGCTAGCATCCCTTATGAAGGGTGTATGACTGTCTTTTTTATCTTTCTGTCTTTGCCTTGTAACCTGACGTGGTTTCTTTGTGCCACCTACCGAGTCTCTTTCCAGAAGCTGATAGAGTTCCTCCGATGCCCTGTTCATTGCTATTGCAACTCATTTCTTAGCTTCTTTGTTAGCCAACCAGTATTCCTTTCTACCCTGGTCCTTCTTTTCCTTCCTACCCTGGTCCTTCTTTTCCTTCCTAGCCTGGTCCTTCTTTTCTATCTCCCACTTTTTCCTGCATGCCTCCTTTCTTTTGATGACTTCCTGAACTTCTACATTCCACTATCAGCTTTCCATATATACCTTATTTCCATACTTTGCTCTGCCACATATCTGGTCTATAGTCCTCACACACGTTGTTTTGAGGCACTGGCGCTCTTCTTCAACTCCACCTATTTCCTCCTCTTTCTGGGGTGCTTAGAGCCCTGAGTAATCCCTTGAACTGTTGGACTCTTTCTCCAGTCAGCTTCTAGGTCTTCAGCCTAGTCTGTGACCTTAGAGCCTTCTCTGACCATTGCTTGTGGCAATCAGTGATTTATGCTGTAGCCCGTTTCACTGAGGATGACTTTGCAATCACTGATTCTATCCCAGTGCCCTTTCCTTACTAGAAGGAAGTCCACCTGAGTTGCATGTTGACCACTCTTGTATGTGATCTTGTGATTGTCTTTCATTCTGAACTGTGCTTTGGGTACTATCAAGCCATTTGCCAGACAGAAGTCTAAAATGGCCTCTCCTTTTTTCCTGTTGCCCCACCCATGTGGACACAGCAGTCCTCTTATCCTGTTCTGTCTGTCCCAATATGTGCATTTAAGTCAGCCATTATCAGCACTAGTTCATGTTGTCCTGCTTTATCTAGTATGTTCTGCAACTGCTGTCTTGAATGTACTCCTCTTCACTAACATAAACTTGATGTAGGGCATAGACTGGAATTATGAATACTGTTCTGTCATTAGGCTGGAGTATGATTGCCCATGAGTCTGTCACTAATTCTGAAGATATCTCTTACTGCCTTCTTGAAGCCTGTTTCTCACCATACTTCTCACACCATTTTTAGTCTGTCCTCCTGAGTTGAGTGCTAGACTCTGGCTCCTAAGCAAAGTGATGTTATGTAGTCCTATCTCGCCGTAATTCTTGCTGGATGGGTTCTTTTACTGGCTCGAGGCTAACCCCTATCCCATCGTGGCTCACAGCAATTCCACAGATCTCATTTGGCGCGAAAGCTTCAAAGTTGTCTCCTTACTGGCTCGTTGGCTAAGTAGAAGATTTTTTCATACATCTTTGATATTTTTGTCTAGGTTTCTTCATTATTCTATTTAAATAATTGTTACCTTTTACCTGTGTGTTTGTAGTGAGTGCTTGATCCTGTGTCCCACTTTCTTAGGATTGTACATCCCGTTTTAGTTAGAGGGCCATAGTTGCCCATTTAAATTAGAGGGCCTTTCCTCTCTGAGTGCTTGTCCTTCTATAACAAAAAAAAAAATCTTTTCTTCATAGCTTGCCTTGTTATTGTTATTATTGTTATTGTTAGCTTTGTTTTTCTCAGAAATATGTCCAAAGACAAAGACGGAGAACATAAGGAACACCGCTCTTCTGAGTTCAAGAAATACGATAAGTGTTCTCAAAAATGTCATTGACTGACAGTCACACCAGCTGCGTGCACTGTCTTGGAGAGGCTCATTTACAAGAACCCTGTACTTTCTGTCATGCCTTTAGTCCTAGGGTTCTTAATGAAAGAAAACGAAAATTGATTGACAGGGGTTTTATGACTAGTTCCTTCCAGGAACAGCTGGAACTTGGTCAGACAGTTTCCAAGACTTTGAAGAGAAAATCTCCATTGGTTCCAGCTTCAGAGCCATCAAAGAGGTCTAAAGCAACGGAGCCGAGGAGTTCTGGCTCCGGTTCCACTTCTTCTGTCTTGGTGCCGTCTGTTTCTTCGGTGCCGAGGCAACCTTCATTATCAAGACACTCGCCTGTTTTGGACCCTATCTCACCAACTTTGAGATCAACTATTTTAAAAAAGAGGAGATCTCCTTCTATCTCCACCCATTCCTCTAGGACACTTTCGGATGAGGATATTGAGCAGGTGGTGAAGAGGCTGCTCTGTGACCTGACTCTGGCTAAAAAGTTTGCTCTTCCGGACCTAAAGGCTTCAGAGCCGTCCCATCTTCAGACTACTACTCCTCCGACTGCTTCGCTCTCGGAGTCAAACACTTCGGTCCTTCTGTGCTGGATGCTTTGGTTCTGAGAATTCTTCCTGCTTCCTTGAAACCAATAACTCTGTCCTCATTGGCTCAGTCTGGAGCCGAGAGGTCTGGGAGCCGACGCTCTCGAGTCGACTACGGGAGGGATAGTCACCCCGTTTTTTCTTTGGAACCGACCCTCCCTCTTGGTGCTTCGGCTCGACTGAGCTCTGTTCCCACGTCTGCTTCGGAACCTGTCCCTCCTGCATGGAGCCAACCTTCCGTTTCCTCTGAGCAGAAGTAGTTTTCGGAGTGGGGTGGAAAGGCCTTTGAAGCAATAGAGAAAGCTTTGTCCAGTGCCAAAGCCCTGCCTTTGGACCCGATGTCCAACCAGCAGCTGGTAGCAACCTCGCTTCCCCTTCAGTGTAAGGAACCAGAAACTCAGGGAGCCCCCATTGGAGGTGTCCCATCTTTTGATACCTCCCCAGATTATCCCACTGGAGAGCTCCCTCGGAAGAGACTTTGTAAGAGGAAGCACATTGACTCACCTGAGTCTGTCATGTCAGACACTGATTTGGATGAGTCAGAATGGTCCCCAAGATCCCTCTCTGATGATGTCTGTTTTACAGACATTGTTGAAATCCTTAGAGGGGTAATTGGAAGACCTCTAACCCTACTGAGGATGAATCAGTGTACCTTGAGGCCTTTGGTTCCCGACCTTCCACCTCCTGGGTGACACCGCCATATGACCAACTCTTGGGGGTCATATTCCGGAAAGCTTGGACCTTCCCGGACACAGTGGAGCCTGTCCCGAGGAGGCCAAACAAAGTTATGACCGCTCTGGAAGACAAATTTTTTCTTTCTAAGGGAGTTTCTGTGGATGCTATGGTGGTAGCAGTGGCCACAAAAAAGGAGTTGTCTGAGACATCTTCAGATATCCATCCTCCTAATAAAGAGTCCAGGATGATGAATAGGTATGAAAAGTGTACCTTTTCTTCAGCGACATTTATTTTACGATCGCTGAATTACCTGTCCCATTTTACTAGACTTCAAAGGGATCTCCTGAAGGAGTTGGGAGATACCCTTCAGGGTTCAGTAGCTTTGGGATCTACGGACAAGGTATCTGCGCAGCTTTCCACCCTTACATCTATAGCTAACTCCTCCATGAGACTGATTTCCTATGCAGCTGACGGAGGAAGCAGGGCAGCCACAGCAGGAATTTCTCTTAGGAGACATTCCTGGATGCATCTGTGCAACTTTACGAAATCTTTTAAATCTTCCTTTACCAATGTCCCCTTTGATGGTTCAACTCTTTTTGGACTGCAGGTAAAAAAGACTTTGACCAGGTGCGAGCAGGAAGGGAAAACCTTATCTGCTGTCGGAGTCCATTTTCCCTTCCTTCTAGACTCTATCCCAACGGTTAAACAGGAGGGAAAATGTGGTTCCATAAATCCCAAAATGTTTTCCCTCAGGCACAAGGTCAACCCTCCCCTAGAGGCAGAGGGGGAGGATATAATGGAAGATGCTGCGCTCACGGAAGACAAGGTCCACAACATCAGGGAGATAGAGATGCCTTCTCTGATCGTCCCTTCCATCGCCTCTGAGGGGTTGCCTGACTGTCCATCTCTGGAGGCAGTCGGGGGTCATCTTTCACTGTACCCAAGCGCCTGGCTACAAATTTCCCAACGTCATTGGGTACAAACCATAATTTCCAGAGGTTACCTTATTCCCTTTCTTTCCGATCCCCTGTAAATCGGTCTGTACCAGATGTGCCACCCATTCAATTAGACCGTGCAACATCAGAGGTCATCTTGTTGGTTCAAAAAAGAGTCATCCAAGAAGTCCCCACAGAGCAAATAGGATCTGAATCTTGCTCACTATTCTTTTTAGTTCCAAAAAAGACAGGGGACTGGAGATCAATTCTAGATCTCAGTAAACTCAACAAGTCTGTAAAGAAATCGAAGTTCCATATGATCACTGTGCAGTCAATATTTCCCTTTATCGGGAAAGACAACTGGATGTGCTCAGTAGATCTTCAGGACGTGTACTACCATATCAAAATGGACAGGCACTCCAGAAGACATCTACGCTTTCAGCTGGGAGCCAGTCATTTTCAATTTTGAACACTGTCCTTTGGCCTCACTACAGCCCCCAGAGTGTTCAAATGTATGGCAGTGGTAGCGGCTCACCTGAGACATCAAGGATTCCTGATGTTTCCATACCTAGACAACTGGCTCCACACTGCTACCAGCAAGCACCAACTAATCAGAACCAGGGACGAGACTTTATCCTTGTGCACCAGATTAGGCATTACAATAAATCGAAAAAAATCAGCCTCATCTCCATCGCAGCGCATTGTCATCTTAGGCTCAGACATAGACTCAACCACCATGACAGCAAAACTGACACCAGAAAGGATAGAATCGTTGCACAACCAAGTTAGATTCCTGCTGAAGAAAGACTAAGTACAGGCCAGGATAGTCCTTCAGATTCTAGGGACTTATGGCTTCCACCATTCTCTTGGTTCCCCTAGCCTGTCTGCACATGAGAGTACTTTGGTGGCTACTTTTTGCCCAGTGGTCAATGCAGGATCGCCCCTTGTCTCACCAAGTACTCATCACAAATTCCTGCAAGAAGGATCTAACATGGTGGTTACCTACAGATCAACTTCATCTAGGTCGCCCACTTGCTCCCCCTCAAAAAAATGCAGTCTTGACCACGGACGCTTCTCAGATAGGATGGGGGGGGCATTATCTGGGAATGACGGTCCAAGGTATCTGGCAGGATCACGAGAACCATTTGCACATAAATGTTCTGGAGATGAGAGTGGTGCTATATGCACTGCAAGCACTTCACTGTTCTCTTCCCACCGGGACAATTATGATTCAATCAGACAACATGTCGGTAGTGTGGTACATAAACAAACAAGGGAGAATCAAATCTTACCCACTTTGTCAAGAGGCTCTAAGAGTATGGAAATCGCTGATGGACATTCAACTCTTTCTGGTAGCAATGCACATTCTGGGGAAGTCCAATGTGATAGCAGACAAACTGAGTTGAGCATTTCTGACGCCTCACGAGTGGTCCCTGAATACAGAGGTTGCGGAAGAGATTTTCTGTAAATGGGGCCAGCCTTGCTGCGACCTATTTGCCGCGTACATGAACACCAAATGCAGCAACTACTTTGCCCTCATTCCCCATCCGGGGATGTCACCCAGGGATGCTCTTGTCCATAATTGGCCTCCGGGACTCCTCTATGCTTTTCCACCCTTTCCTCTCATACCAAAAGTGATTCAGAAAGCAAAACTGTTGGAGTACCCTGATCCTCATTGCTCCTTACTGGCCTCGCCAAGTCTGGTTCCCCTTCCTGTAGCCCTATCTCTTGGAGGAACCCTGGATTCTGGAACCATCTCCAGACCTCCTGATTCATCAATCAGGACAGTTCCATCCTTCCATCCAAACCCTGGAATTGACAGCATGGCTGCTCCAGTTCCAAGAATAGCCAGGTATATTTCCCTTTCCCCTACAATCAAGCACATCCTGATTTCTTCATATAAACCTTCCACCTGGAAGTTATATTCCAGTAAATGGAAAAGGTTCTCCATTTGGGCAGCAAACCAAGGCATAGATCCCTACTCGGCTCCCATAGAATCTATTCTGTCCTTTCTGGCATCCATTTTTCAGGAAGGAGCTGCAGCTGCTACTATTAGAGTTCAGTTAGCTGTCACCTCTAATTATCATTTTGGCTACACGAGAAATCGTCATGTCCCACTCTTTTTATATAAAACCTTTTTGAAAGGAGTCCTCCTACTCAGACCTCCACTCAGGCAATCACAGGAGCCCTGGGACCTGAACTTAGTTCTCATATCTTTAATTTCTCCACCTTTTGAACCGTCTTCTTCATCTGATTTGAAATTGTTGTCTTGGAAGACATTGTTCTTAGTTGCTATAACATCTGCTAGGAGAGTTTCGGAATTGCAAGCCCTCACCATTCATCCTCCTTATATTGTTTTCCACAAGGATAGAGTCTCCCTTAGGACTTATCCTTCCTTTCTTCCTAAGGTATGTTCAGAACATAATCTCAACACAACTATCAAATTACCAGTTTGCTTCCCAAATCATAGTAACAAATCAGAATACAGACTACACAAATTCGTTGTCCACAGAATTCTCAGGTTTTACCTGCACAGGACTAAAGATTTTCGAAAATCGGACCAATTGTTTGTTTCCTTCTCAGACAAAAACAAAGGCTTGCCCATCTCTAAGGTCACTTAGTCTAAATGGCTTTCAGACTGCATCTCATTTGCTTATAAAACTGCTGGTAAACAATTACCTGCTAAAGTAAAAGGCCATTCAACTAGAGCAGTATCAACTTCATATGCCTTTAGATCAAAACTCCCAATTGATACCATTTGTGCAGCAGCTACTTGGGCAAGACCTCATACCTTTGTCACTCATTACAAATTGGATTTGGCCTCCCGGGGCAGGTCATCCTTTGGGTCCACTGTGCTGAAGAGTCTGTTTGCTTGAGCCACCCGGGATAAAGGTGCTAGGGACGCTGTCCCATCCAGCAAGAATTATGGCGAGATAGGACTACATAACATAAGGAAGTTATGTACTTACCATAAAGTTCCACGTTTGTAGTCCATCTCGTCTACATTCTTGTGTTCATACCCTCCTTCCCCCTTCTTGTATCCTGGAGGAACTGGTGGACTATCCATTATGCTGTCTGACCTGGTTATAGTTGTCCGTCCACTTGGCATGGATAGTAATACAAAGTATTCTGTATGTTTGTGCATAGTTATTGATAGTTTACTTGCTATTATGTACGTAGTTACTTTCTTGCAAACAAGAATTGCCATGAGGCACCATGGGATAGGGGTTAACCTCGAGCCAGTAAAAGCTGTTGATCTTTAGTATCGGCCGAGTCGGATCCAAGAATCGGGTCCGAACCCATCCAGCAAGAATATAGGTGAGATGGACTACAAACATGGAACATTATGATAAGTACATAACTTCTTTTTTTGCTGCATTGCCTTTCTGTCTTGTCTCTTGGATACATAGGATATCCAGCCTCCTTCATACCATCATGTCATCCTTCCAATCTTCATCTTGTCAGTGAATCTACATTAAGTGTAGCAATTCTTAGTTCATGTTAGCCAGGTTGATTGGTTTTACATCTAGCTTTCACTCAGCAGAGCTTTCCCAGGTAACCGAGGCTGGGCAACTGGACACCGGACGGCTTATTGGCTCCCGGCTGCTGGGCTTTATGGCAGGTGCACACTGAACAATGAGGCACGTATAACCCTTTCACCATTGGCATGGATCCCTGGCATAGGTTAGAGTATGCTGCGTCCTCAACTCACTTATCATTGGCGAGCCCTGCCACAGTGCATAGTCAGTGATCATGTTCTCCTATCTTCAGGATACTGCACTCTACAGTAGATGCCCAAAGTGGTTAGTTTACACAACTCTTCCCGTATAGGGCACCATGTAAAGTCTGTGCTGCTGCCCACAGCTCCATTAGTTGAACACGCAGTATGTTTTTCGGAGGTGGGTTGAACCACACAGAGACACAGTGAAAACATGCAAACTCCAGACAGGCATTGGCCGAAGGTCAGGATCAAACCTTGTCCATGGAAGACCTTAACCATTATGCCAACTGAAGGTACTGCTAACGTCTTGATGTAATTAACACTAGGAAAGATTGCGAGAGTACTGCTACAATATAGACACTTGAAATTGCCTTACCAAGATCATTTAAATGTTAGGGGCCTTTAGATTGATTTAAAAGCAAGATGAATGAATAAGTAAATAAAGCAAAAATAAAATAAAAAGCATTAGCACTCTAAGCAGTTAACTGAAGTGTGAAACAAATCTCTTATCTGGAATGGATGGAGGAGGATTCATTTGGGAACCCCTTAGTGTGTGGTGAGGGTACCAAGCAGATGGGTGCTCTGAGAAAATGTGCAGGATACCAGGAACACGCAGTAAGACTCCAAAAGAACAAGAAATGCAGCCAATGACAGGACCTCGGATAGAAGCAGTTCTCTTTATTGGATACAACCACAAGAAACATTAAGCGCTTTCGTCCCACATAAAATTACATGGGACTTCTTCAGAACAAAAACCATCTGGATAAGCCAGGTTTAAATATTACTATTCAAATACCTTCTACATTGCCCACCTTATCATGAAGGGATTCTCATCTAGATCAAGGGAGGTCATAGTCTCCCTATACTCATCACTCATCAGACCAATGATTGAGTACAATGCCCCATTCGGAATGTATCTGACCCGACACTTGCAGCAGCTGGAGAGGCCACAAAAGTTCCTCACCAAAAGGATAAAGGGTCTCAAACATCTGTCCTATGCTGCCCGACTGAAAGAACTCCAGCTCTATTCAGTCGCTTACCGCTTGCTCAGAGGTGACCTTTGCCTAACATACAAGGCCATGTCAAACCCAGATTTGATGAATATGCTTCACCTCAAAAATCTAGATCCGTCAGAGCCACAAGGGCAGGAGACTTAAACCTCGACACAGCTATTAATAGGACGTGCTGGAGGGATAGATTCATCACCCAAAGACTCCCTATGCTGTGGAATAAAATCCCGGTATATGTGAGGCAGAGCACCTCGCTGGCCTTGTTCAAGAGAAATCTTGACCAATGGATGGGAGATCGCAGATATACCCCAGGGATTACCTCAGTGTCACTGCTCAACAGAGGCACAGCAAAATAATGGGTATAGTTCCCCATACTAAAGGGGTGGCGTAAGCCACAAAACTATGGGCTAGGCTTGTAAATGCCCTCGGGCAGATAGCCTAGTATGAACCTATGAACATGCGCAACCAGTCAAAGTTAAAAAAACAAAACAAAAAAAAACAATAAAACGATTAAAGATTAACCCTCAAAGTGCCTGGGTTTTAGCAAACAGTTTATGCTAGTATATTCATTCAGGCCAGGATACTCAAATGCATTTAGCTTAAGTTGCCACCTTAGTTCACACACTTCTAAGTGTTCTGGTAAAACCTTCCCTTGGCTGTCTAAAACTATCTGTTGCAGGGCAAAGAAATCAAAACATGTTCATTATGTTCTATTATATGTTTGGATAATGCATTTGTATTTTTAACCATTTTTTTATTTCATTTAGATGTTCATACATTCTTTCCCTAAACTTTCTACAAGTTTTTCCTATGTAAAATACTGGACAGTGCAGGCATTTTGCACCATAAACAGCACTTTTAGTCTGACAAGTAAAATGACCATGTATCTTACACTGATAGTCACCCAACTTGAATTCCCCCCCTGTTTTAATGACATTGGGGCACTGCCTGCACATCCCACATTTAAAGTTCCCAGACTGCCTGTTATGATGTTCTTGTCTTATCCAGTTGTTTTCTAGTAAATTTTTAAATGATCTATCCTTTTTAAAAACTATAAATGGCTTAGCGCCTAATTTTTCTACAGTCATGTAGTCTAAATCGAAGAGAGACCAGTTTTTGTTCATTTTTACCAGCAAACTATCTTTATTGAATGTCGTAATGAAGGAGAAAGTCTTTTTTCTTTTTCTCCTTCATTACTAACACCTGTTACATAAGATAGGCTTAAATATCCCATTAGCTCTTTTTGTTTGAGCTTCTGTGTTTACGTTCTGTAACAAATGTTCGGGATAACCCCTTCTCCTAAACATGTCTGTAATGAAAAAGTCATTGTCATCAGTTACCATCCTGGCAGCTCTTACCAGCTGCCTTCTTACCACTGATCTTTTCTGGTGTAATGGATGCCAAATGCTATAGTCCAGATAAGAGTTCGAAAAAGTTGGTTTTCTGTAGATCCTTGATCTTAAATTCTGTTTCCCTTCATCTATACTAATTTCAACATCCAGGTAATATATCCTCGTCTTATGTAAAATATGGGTAAATTCTAAGAAGGTGGTGCGTGCTGTTAATATAATGCAGAAATTCATCCAATAGCTCTACAGACCCTGCCCAAACTAAAAACTGGTCGTCCAAAAACCTTGTGTAGTATTTTATATTTTCCACATATTTACTCTTGAAAATGTATTCAGTTTCCCAAAAGGACATAACATAATTTGCATAAATGGGGGCATAAGTGGCCCCCATAGCTGCACCTACTACCTGCTTGAAGTATTGTCCCTCAAAAGAAATGTAATTATTGTGGAGAATAACTTCCATAAGGGTAACTATAAAATTAATACAATGTTGTGTGTATTTCTTAGTCATAAGAAGCTGTGCTTCAAGCCACTCTAAACCCTCCTTGTGAGGTATTACTGAAAATAAGTTTTTAACATCTATAGTGACAAAAATCATGCCTTCAAAAAACATTACTTTAAGTCCTTCAGGAAATCCCACAAGTCCTTACATACATACTTATGTTCTTCCACCCCCTCTTTTAAATAAAAGTTCACTAACTTTGCCATAAAGTGAGTCTTAGATCTTTTTCCGTCCACTGTAGGTGCTCGAAGCACTCCTTAAAATGGAGAACATTGACATCTGTGTAGTAACAGAGACCTGGTTCCAAGCTCCAGAGAGCACCCCAGCGCTACCAGGATATAATTCATACCACACTTTTCGGCCCCTAAACCTGGACCGAAGTCCTAAAGGCGGTGATGTCTCCATATTCATAAAGGATATGCACACCTCCAGACTAGTAGCCTAACATAACGCATCTGAAATACTTCAGGTACAACTAACATTGGGTAAAACTGCAATCCAGGTTGTAGCCTGCTATAGATCCCCACCATGTCCCAAGACTCCCACTCCACATTCCTAAACACACCGGAAAATGTTAAGGTACAACCCAATACCCTTATACTGGGAGACTTTAACTCCCCCTCCATTTACTGGGAAAATTACTCATGTACCAATGCACTTGCTCAGCGTTTTCTGGAATTCATTAATTCCATTGCCCTGAACCATCTCATTCTTACCCCCACCAGGGGAAGAAACATCCTTGACCTGGGCATTACTAACATGGGCGACTGTTGCTCTACACCAGAAATCAACTCCTCCCTAGTCAGATCTGACCACAAGCTAATAACCATGGATATCCATATCTCACCCTCACCCCCCATAAAGGAAACCACCGTGAGAAACTTCTTCAAAGCCAATTTTGGGCTTCTAAAAACAGAGGTGGCAAACTTTACTTCGCCCATGCAAATGGAAAATAGGTGCATAACTGCTGAATCATACACCAATGCACTGTATGAGCAGATACACAAGTACATGGAACGGGCCATACCAAACAGAACCAAGACGCTCTCTTCCAAAAAAAGGAAGCCAGTCTGGTGGACCCCTGCCATAAACAGGCTGTACAACAGAAGGAAGAAATTGTTGCAGAAAAGAGTGAATTCACAAGACTGGAAAAACTCCCTTGCTAACCTCAGCAAAAACCTGAGATCCCTCATCAAATCCTCTAAGGCTAGCTATGAAAACAAAATTGCTGCAGATACTAATAACAACCAGAAGGCATTCTATAGTTATGCCAAGAATTTACAGGGCAGTACTCAGATCTGCTCTGAGCTGCAGCACAATGGCAACACGTATACTGAGCCAACTGATAGTGCCAATATATTGGCCGACAGGTTCAGTGCAAACTTTACCCCCCTTTCACCCCCTAAAGGGCCAATCACAATACCTGAGGAATGCCAAGTCCCTAATGTCACGGCTGCACAGGTAAAAACCACACTGTCCAAAGCCAAGAATACAGCTTCCATGGGACCTGATAGTATCCCTGGCTGTGTTGTACATGAATTACAAAGTGAACTGACAGCACACCTAAGTGCCCTGTTCAATCACAGCCTCACTTCAGGCTTTGTCCCTTCAGAATGGCACACTGCAATGGTCATCCCACTCCACAAAAGGAGGGCGACTACTGACCTTGGGAACTACCACCCAATTAGCCTGACGAGTCTGATATGCAAGGCTATTTGGCATGTACCATACTAGACACCTACAACAACTGGAAAGGCCACAAAAATACCTCACTAAGAGGTTCTTAGGCCTTAAACACATGCCCTATATGGACAGACTCTAAAACCTCCAGCTATACTCTATCTCATATCGCTTGCTTAGAGGCGATCTCTGCTTGACCTACAAAACAATGTCTGACCCAGAACTGGTAGATATGCTACAGTTAAAAAAAAAATCCCAATCCATCCATGCCACACACTCCAGGGACCTCAACCTCATTACCACAGTAAACAGAACATGCTGGAGGGACAGGTTCCTAACCCAGAGATTCCCCATACTCTCACAAACTTCCCATCCACGTCAAGCAGAGCACTTAACTGGCCCTCTTCAAGAGAAATCTTGACGAATGGATGAGCAATAAAAAGTTCACCCCGGGGATCATTTCAGTGGCCTTGCTCGATAGGGGCACTGGGAACTAATGTTGGGAAGCACAATGCCAGGGAATCTTCTTGGGCTAGGCTTATATAGGCTCCAGGGCCAGTAGCCTATTACACACCTATGAAACCTATGAAATGGGGGTTGATTCAGATCCTTATGGATTTTTGGGATCCCAAAGATGCTTGCCATGACTGGGTACTCATTTTTGATGTAATTATACTCATCCAGGTTAATTTGACCCTGAAAAATCATGTCATCCAATATGTTATCTGTCTTTCTAAAGGCAATATTAATTTAGTTTTGTGAAACCTCTGTATATGTCCCATCCACTAACATAACATTCATACTGTTACTGTAATCTGTTCTGTCCATGATAATAATCCCCTTTCCCTTATCAGGTTTCATTACATGTATTTGTTTGTCTGTAACTATATCAAATAGACAAGCCCTTTTATTAACCGTCATATTGTCATCACCCACATGGGCATTTTCCTTCAACATTTGCCTAAAATCCACCTCGCAAGTTTTTTCAAACCAGTGAACTGTTATGCGTAGGTGGGTTAAACATACTTGTTTTTTTCAAAGAGCTTTTAACACAGTCTGCATTTCCCCCATTTGTATTGAAGAACAAACACAAGTTTAATTTTCTAGTATAAAGCTTGCATCTGAGTAATGTTCTTATTAGAATAATTGTACAGCTTAAAATCATTTGCAGTATTAAAAATAACTTAAGGTCTGCTTTGTTGGACTACCATTTCTTCATTAAAAATGTCAGCAGCCATTAAATCTGAATCAAAAGTTCCATTCAAATTTAACTGTGTATTAAAATCACTAAATAAGTAGAGCTGCGGTGGTGCAGCGGTTAGCGTTGTCGCCTCACAGCAAGAGGTTCTCCAGTTCGATTCTCGGCTGGAGTGCCTTCTGTGTGGAAGTCTGCATGTCCTCCCCGCGGTCAAGTGACGTCTAAAGACATGCAGGTAGGTGCATGCTTGAATGGGTGTGCCTTCTTTGAAGGTTGGGCTTCGGGCTGGCAACTCGGCACCGTAAAAATCCACTGCCAATCATTAGCAGATCGGAGTTCCGCTGAGGTGACCCCTAACTGGGAAAAGACAAAAGAATTAAAATCACTAAGTAAGTCATTTGAACAGTCAAAACCCATCAAAATTTCAGTGGAAACACTAATATTACTTGTTTCAGCATTAAAGTCACAAAATAAGTCACTTATAGAGGCATTTTACCTTCATTTAAAATGTCCACTTCTTTTTGTGTTTTTTCTCTTGCCAACCACCGTGTTTCCATTTTGGTCGTGCTCCTTGGGCTAAGTATTCATCATTCCTGTTGCTGGTCTCCTATCGTTTTGAAAATCCCCTAAGTAGTTGTTTCTTTCATTAAATTCGGAATTATTCTTTAAACGTTCAGATCTCCTCACCCCTTCAGTGATTTCAGCATAAGTGTTGGGCCTGGGTGCATTCTGCTGCCTTTGAAAACTTTGTGGTGATGTCATCTCTGACTCATGTTTCCCATGATAGTGATTGGCTGAAGAGGGTTTGTTACTATGGTTACCAGTTCCTTTAGGGTAGGTACAATAATTTCTGTATGCTTCCAAGTCCCTTTTGACTTTCTTCAATTTCCTAAGAAATATATCATTACAAATCTTATCAGTCTTGGAAAAAAATATTATCATAGTTTATTTTGTAGTGCTCAAAGAGAACATAGGTTCATATATGTGTACTAGGCTAATGGCCCTGGAGTCTTTGCAAGCCTAGCCCATAGGATTACCCTGGCATCGTGCCACCCGACGTTAGTTCCCAGTGCCTCTGTCGAGTAGAGCCACTGGAGTGATCTCCGGGGTGAATTTTCTATTTCCCATCCACTCATCAAGATTTCTCTTGAAGAAGGCCCGTGAGGTGCTCTGTTTGACATGTATAGGAAGTCTATTCCATAGCATGGGGCAGTCTCTGGGTTATGAACCTGTTCCTCCAGCATGTTTTGTTGATTGTGGTAATGAGGTTGAGGTCTCTGGAAGGTGATGCGGAGGGACTGGGATTTCTTTAGATGTAGCATTTCTAACAGAGCTGGGTCAGACATGGTTTTGTAAGTCAAGCAGAGATCACTTCTAAGTAGGCGATATGAGACAGAGAATAGTTGGAGTTTTTTGAGTCTGCCCATATAGGACAACTGTTTAAGGCCTAGGATCATCTTTGTGAGGTACTTTTGCGGCCTCTCCAGTTGTTGCAGGTGTCTAGTGAGGTACATGCCAAATGGGGCATTGTACTCGATGATTGGCCTAATGAGGGAAGAGTAGAGGGAGACAATGACCTTTTTCTTCCTGGATGCAAAACCCTTAGTAATGAGATGTGCCACATAGAAGGACAATGCCATGGTCAAAAGAGAGGTTGCTGTCAACTTGTGTTCCCAGATCTCTTGTAACGCCTTCTATGTTCAGTGGACTACCATCGATGTGGTAATTCATAGGAACTGAGTTTTTCCCAAAGGGGATGACACATTTTTTGGCATTGAGCTTAAGGCCATGGTTCTGACACCAGTCGTTGGTCTCACTGAGGCATTTCTGCAGGATGTCAACATCACTTGGGGAGTGCTCCCAACTTGCAATCGTCTGTGAACTTTGTCAGCTAGAGTCCCTTCGTGTTGGGCTGGACTCAAGAGAAGTAGATACCAAACAGGAGAGGACCCAAGGCCAAACCCTGTGGGCCTCCACTCGTGACTGTTTGGCAGTCTGACTTTGAGTCAGCTACTTTCACACTGTGGGTTCTATCTGTGAGCCAGTTTTCAACACACCTAGTGATATAGCGGTTAATGTCTATGCCTAGCTTAGTGAGTTTTTCTATGATTCCTGAGTGGGGAAATGGTATCAAAGGCCTTGGCCAGATCAAGGTAGGCTGTATGAACCACCTTCCCCTCATCCACAGCTCTGGTGACTGACTCAAAGAAGTCGACCTGGTTGAGCAGGCGTGATCTACACTTCACAAAACCAAACTGTATGAGATTCCTCTATAAAGCACCATTTATAACCTCAGGTTCTTTATTGAGATTGTCCATGGCAGTTAAATTGTTTTTAATCATTAACTGCATCATTTCCAAGCCTGCCCTATCGAAAATACCATGCAAGTCTCTAATGAAACCAGGGTCTGTCGAGCCACCAGTAGGGTAATACCACAGTCTTAACCCTTTGGGTACTTGTTTTAGTTCAGTATTTCTCTGCAAGTAACTATTCTCCAACTGTATTTTTCTGTATTTTAACAATGCACTGTCAAATGATTTTAGACTGTCCATAAATGTTAAGTCCATATCATCATTGGTGCTATTCGATTGCTGTCGATACACATCAGCATTCTGGTGAAAAGAAAATCGATTGTGCTTCCAGTCCACCAGAGTATTCATTCTTTCACCAGAGGTTGAATTACTTTGCTGTACATTCTCACCAGAAATAACAGGTGTGGCTTGTGTTAATCGTAAGCCTAAACTCGAGTTCATACCATAGTTACCACTTGATGAGAGTCCAAGAGCTTGGATTTGGTGAGATTGATCTGTCATCTGCTGGCTGACCTGTTGTAGTAAAGAGGTTAGATTTTACCAATGGATTCAGAACCGTCCTGTTGGATACCAGCAATGCTGCTGTTTCCATCCATAACTCATGTCTAGAGAACCAGGAACACACAATAAGGCTCCAAAAGAACAAGAAATGCAGCCGAAGACAGGACCTCATATAGAAGCAGTTCTCTTTATTTGATACAACCACAAGAAACGTTCAGCGCTTTCGTCCCCCATAAAATTTACATGGGACTTCTTCAGAACAAAAACCATCTGGATAGGCCAGGTTTAAATATTACTATTCAAACACATGCTCAACCAGTCAAACTTAAAACACAATAAAACAATTAAAAATGGCTAAATAACCCTCAAAGCGCCTGAGTTTTTGCAAACAGTTTATGCTAGTATATTAATTCAGGCCAGGATACTCAAATGCATTTAGCTTAAGTTGCCACCTTAGTTCACATAATTCTAAGTGTTCTGGTAAAACCTTCCCTTGGCTGTCTAAAACTATCTGCTGCAGGACAAAGAAACCAAATATATGTTCATTATGTTCCATTATATGTTTGGATAATGCATTTGTCTGGCAACTGAAAGAACAAGGGAAAAACAGTAGCAAGGGTAAACAGAAAGGCACTAGAATTGAGCTTTAAGCAAGTATATACAGCCATAAAAAATACTGAACCACAAATCCTGAAACACCTTTCACAATACTGGACTACTGGAATTCTACCATGACTAAGTCACCAGGCTATGCAGAAAGTTACCAGTAATGCTGTAATAATTGACTAAGTGAGGCTTAAATCTGGCATTAGGTCACAGTCCTGCCACAACTGTGAAAGAAGCTGCAAGAATTGATTGAGGCCACAGGCTGAGTTCAAAATAGAAAGCGCTACCTTTTACATGCATTTCTTTTTTTGGAAATAGAAGTGTAGTGTAATGAATAAACAATGTTATAATCTTGCTGTAATACACAATCTTCACACAACTGCAGATGAAGCTACAAGACTAAGGTTTGAGAACAAACAAAAAAATGCAAACAGAAACTTTTTTTTGGGCTAAACTGTCGACAAAAAACAGAAGTACAAAGAAAAAAGTTTCACCAGACAGGTTACTACAAGTGCCCCTTAAAAATTAAATATGTAAGCAGAATTTAAGTAAAAGTTTTTTTATTTCACTCTTCATTGAAAAGCTTGTATCTCGCATCTCTGTGTCTTGAACAAAGAGTGATAAGAAATCCTCAGAGAAGTCTATCATTTGACATTCTTTTTCATTTTTTTTGTGAATGTACTTTGTTAATGTTTAACGAAGTTAGCTGTATTTCTTGTGGAAAGAAGATCCCCCATAGAAATTTTCAGTCTTACTACCTGTTTTGGTTAGGGCCACAGCACAATATTTTCAGCTGCCTGTTATGTGCTAGATTGAATTTTAATAACATTAAATGTAGGGCCACATCCCTTCATCAGCATTATGGATTCCAGTACTGCAGGACCTTCATACGTTATAGCAACTGCCAGTTCCCAGGCCATCGTCCCTAAGAAGTATAAGTGACCAAAGAAGAAGGACGTCAAATGACGAGAGGACATTTGTCTGGCCCCTCAGCAAACTTTGATATTGTCAGTGTCCCCTGGTTCAGTGCTTGTTAAGCCTGAGTCATGTGGCTTGAGTCGTATGGAGACTGCCATCACTCAGGCCTATTTTCACCTTACAGTCTGCACCAGACTGACATTGGTTTCTTCTGAAGCCACTGAGCAGGCCATGGCTTCTGACACTCGAGTTCTGGTTACCAAGGAATAACGGTCTCCTTGGTTACTGTTAAGGAAAGATGTCTTGGTGAGCAGCAACCTGAGGCCTGTACTTGTCCTAAAACTTGTACATACAAACCTAAAAAGCAGTCAGGTTTGCCCCAGCCCTCACTGTCAAAATCCACTGCTTCATCATCCTTGGTCTTTTCACCGGACTTGGTCAGGCTAGCCGAGGACTTTTTGAATTTCAGGAGGATCAGGCAGCCCACCCTGCAGAAGGATCCTGCCAGAAACTTCCCCATGGAAAACAAAAAAGGACATTTCCCACTCCCCTGTCAGATTTTGATTCCTCAGAATAAGAGGATGAGGCATAATTAACTTATGTGGAGCACCCTCTCCTCTATGATTCTGATGACAACCTTATTCTCAACCTTGTCTCCTGAGGATTTATCCTTTGGAAGCCTTCAGTTGTGAATCTAGGGCAATTCTGTAAGACTCAGACTTACTGCAGAGAGCTTCTCATCCTTCCTACCTCTAGACGTTTTATGATATCCCCATTGCATGTTGTTTTGGATGATGTGTTCTAGGACTCAACCTTGCAACCTGTCTCCCTTCATCATGCTCCTAGAAAACCTGACTTGTTCTTTAGGGTACTGGAGTCCCACACCTTTATAAAAACCCAGTGACTGACCCTGCAGTGATGTCTACAGAAATTGCCAAGGGAGCCAGTAGTCATGCATCCAAGAACCCCTTAAATTTTAGGGAAAACAGATTGCTTGATGGGTTTGCTAAGAAAACTTGTACTTCAGCTACTCTGGCAATGAGGGCTCTTAACTGCCATTTCCACATGCTCAAATATCTTGAGTCACTACAGGAGCAAATTAAATCCAAGGCAGAAAGAATTTTGGACATGTGTAATACCAACTTCCAGGTATCCAGATACACACACACACACACACACACACACACACACACACACACACACACACACACACACACACACAAACCTTTCAATGTATCATGTAGGGTGGCTGCCATGATGTCAGTCTGTTGGAGATATGCCTGACTTAAAACACAGTCTTTCCCAGACCAGGCTAAAGCTGAACTCCTTGATGCTTCCTTGAGCAAAAAGTTATTTTTTGGAACCCCAGAAGACGTATTTGAAAACCTTGACAAGAATGAGAAACAGATGCAATCTGTAAAATAATTTTACCTATCCCACTCATGGATACAACAGAAAGTGTACCATCAAGTCATGGCTGTTTCCGCCTAAAAGTGAAAAAGCAAAACAGCCTACAGGAAAAAGGCCCAAATAGCAAAGAATTTAGAAAGTGGCAATTCAAGCAGTGCTGCAGATCTGTAGGAATTCAAAGATCCACCCCCCGAGCAGCTGTTACTACTTGTATTACCTCCCCAAATCCCAACAACCTCCTCCCCTGACAGGAAAACTTTCTTCCTTTTGCCACCATTGGGAAAAGAGAGAGAACACAAGACATATGAAAGATCCTTTCTTATTGCTTTTGCAGCATTCTTTACTCTTGGGATATCTTGTTGAGGATAGAATGTCTGGCTAGCATACCAAAGCCTTTACGCCTTCTAGGTATTGTAAGTCAGATGTATGTCCTACATGCAAAGCTTATGGTATATATATAGGTTCATAGGTTCGTACTAGGCTATCTGCCCTAGGGCATTTATAAGCCTAGCCAGAGTGTGTGTGGCTTTCACCACCCCTTAGGATGAGAATACTACGCCCATTTAGGGTTTAGTTTACTGTGCCTCTGTCTAGTAGTGACACAGAGATGACCCCCGGGGTAAACCTACGATCTCCCATCCACTCGTCAAGACTTCTCTTGACTAGAGTTAGAGTTAGTGAGGGGCTCTGCCTAAAATGGATTGGGATTCTGTTCCAGAGTGTAGGGAGCCTCTGGGTTATGAATCTGTCCCTCCAGCACGTCCTATTTATTTCTGTGTTGAGGTTTAAGTCTCTTGCTCTCGTGGCTCTGATGGATTTGGATTTTTTGAGGTGGAGCATGTCCATTAATTCCGGATTGGACATGGCCTTGTATGTTAGGCACAGGTCACCTCTGAGTAGGCGGTATGCGACTGAATAGAGCTGGTGTTTTTTCAGTCGGGCAGCATATGACATATGTTTAAGACCCTTTATCCTCTTGGTGAGGAACTTTTGGGGTCTTTCCAACTGCTGCAGGTGTCAGGTAAGATACATCCCAAATGGGGCATTGTACTCAATCATTGGCCTAATAAGAGATGAGTACAGGGGCACAATGACCTCTCTTGATCTAGATGTGAAACCCTTCATGATAAGGTGGGCAATATAGAAGGTCTTCCTAACCACTTTGGCAATGTGAGTGTCAAAAGAGAGGTTACTGTCAACCTGGGTCCCTAGGTCCCTGATTACCTCTTCCGTACTTAATGGATTACCACCTATGTGGTAATTTGTGGGTACCTTGTTTTTCCCCAAAGGGTATGACTATACATTTTTTGGCATTAAACTTAAGGCCATGGCTCTGGCACCAATTATCCGTTTCTATGAGTCCTCTCTGAAGGATGTTTGTGTCCGCTGGTGTATCAATTATGGCGCCCAGTTTGCAGTCATCTGCGAACTTTGTCAGCCACAATCCTCCTATGTTTGCTTGTACCTCGGAAAAATAAATGCCAAACAAGAGGGGTCCCAGGACTGAGCCCTGTGGGACACCGCTTGTGACTGGCTTAGAGTCTGACATAGCTCCAGCAACTCTGACCCTGTGGGTTCTGTCCTTGAGCCAGTTTGCAACCCATCTCGTGACATATGGGTTTACATTTAAGCTGGTGAGTTTGTCTATGATGTCCGAGTGTGGTATTGTGTCAAAGGCTTTTGCAAGGTCAAGGTAGGCTGTGTGAACTGCCTTACCTTCATCAATGGCCTTAGTGACGGTTTCAAAAAAGTCGACCAAGTTCAAAAGGCAAGATCTGCCCTTGACAAAGCCAAATTGGGTAGGATCCAATGTCTGTAGGTCCCCAATGTCTTTGTTTATGAGTTCCATAATGATCCTCTCCATAGCTTTGCAGACCAGGCTCGTCAAGCTTATGGGGCGGTAATTTCCAGGGTCCGTAGACACACTGCCTTTGTGAAGTGGGACCACTGTTGCCGTACGCCACTCTTTGGGTATGTATCCTGTAGTAAGGCTAAGATTAAACAGCAGCCTTATGTTTGAGTTTAGTTCCTCTTGGAGTTCATGTAGCACACAGCCCGGGACACCGTCCGGTCCCATTGATGCTGTGTTTTTAGCTTTAGAGAGGGCAGCTCTCACCTGGGCATCTGAGATGTTAGGGAGGCTACACTCTGCTGGGATAGTTATTTCTCCTTTTGGGGGGGAGGGGGAGGAGAAATTTGCACTGAACCTATCTGCCAGAATGTTGGCAATGTCAGTGGGTTCAGTGTAGTTATTGTCATTTTGGACTAACTCTGAGCATATCTGGGAGTTTCCACCCAGGTTTCTAACATAGCTAAAGAAGACCTTGTGATTGTCTTTTGTGTCTTTTGCGATTTTTTTCTCAAAGTTGGCCTTGGATGATTTTATGAGTGATCGTAGTTTTTTGCTAGTACTGATCAGAGATGCCTTCCCATTTAGGGATTTTGCTCTGTCATGTAGTAGCTTCCTCCTTCTGTTGTAAAGTTTGTTTATGGCTGGGGTCCACCAGACCGGGCGCCTGCCTTTGGGGGAATGGGTCTTGGTTTTATTTGGGATTGCATGATCCATGCATTCTTGAAGGTGCCCGTAGAAGGCATTTGCAAAGGATTCAGCAATGTGGGTTGTGGTTTCCACTGGCCCAGGGACCTTGAAGGATACCACTTCAGTCTTAAGAAGTGTGAAGTTGGCTTTTGAGAAGTTCTTCACTGTGGTCTTTTGTGCAGGGGACGTGGATTTCCAGTGAGATTAATTTATGGTCTGATCTTACCAATGAGGGATATACTTCCGGTGTGGAGCATTTTGTCCCCATGTTTGTGATGATCAGGTCTAGTATATTGTCTCCTCTTGTGGGAATGGTGACTAGTTGTTCCATCGCATTTGAGTTTATGAATTCTAGGAACCTTTGGGCTAGGGTGTTTGGGCTTGAGTAATGTTCCCAGTCTGTTTGGGTAGTTGAAGTCTCCCAATATGGTGGTATTTGGAGAGACATTCATACTCTCCAGTGTCTTCAGGAAGGCTGTGTGAGTTTCCTGAGTTTGAGAGGGTGGTCTGTAGCATGCTACAAATTGTAAGGCAGTTTTGCCTATGGTTAGTTGCACCTGGATGGTCTCTGATGCTTCGTGCGTTACCACTAACCTGGAGGTGTGGGTATCTTTGATGAATATGGATACTCCCCCTCCTTTTGTGGTTCGGTCCAAGTTTTGGGGCCGGAAAGTATGATATGAGGTAAAACCTGATAGTGCTGGGGTGCTCTCAGGAGCCTTGAACCAGGTTTCAGTCACTGCACAGACATCGATGTTCTCCATACTGAGGAGGGCTTCGAGGGCATGCATCTTGAGGTTTAGACTTCTGGCATTTAGCAGCATTACCCTTATTTTTTTTCTACTTGTGTTTTCTAGGGAGGTAGGTTTGTCATTTGAGCCTTGCCTAAAAAAGGCACTATGGGGGTGGCAAGAGCCTTGGCCAATATCCGGAAGCCCAGGGGTGACAGGTGCAAGCCATCACTTGCGAAGCAGCGTGGCTTGTCGAGCATGTCATCCCAAGCAGACAGACATTGGATCCCCTTTGAATGACACCAGTAATTAAGCCAATTGTTAAAACTGATCATTTTGTCTTTGTACTGTGGCATCATTCTTGGTGAGGGTAAGATGCTGCTCAGTGTCAGGGTCATACCGGCCTGGGCTACATAATCAGGGAGCTCCTCTATGTCTCTTTTCATGTAGTCCAGGGAGTTACGTCTCAGGTCGTTCACACCGGCATGTACAATGACTGAGTCATATTTGTACTTGCTGTGGAGTGACCTGAGTGCTTGTGTTATGTGGCGGATTCTAGCTCCCGACAGGCAGCTTACTGTGACCTTATCCTTGTTCAGTCTGGTGAGCGGGACGTCAGTGTGTCTGACTATGGAGTCACCTATTACAAGTGTGTCTGGCGTGTTGTTTGGCCTTAAGGGCTGTGACTGTTTAGCACACTGACTTTGTGAACTATGTGTTGCATGTGCTATGTCTTGAGGTGGCGGTTGCTTGGGTGTCTGCTTTGGAGGCCTCTGTTGTTTTGGTAGATTTTTAATCAGCGCCTCCGAGTATGTTTTTGTGTGTTTATGTGTTTTGTTTGCAGTTGTGATAGTTCTGTGTGAGACTGGGTTTGTGGTGTGCGTGGTTACCTTCTCCTCCTGCCTGGTCTTGCCAGTACTGAGTTGAGGGAGCTCAGCCTCCAGTTTGGCTATATAGTTGCATCTCTCGCATATATTTGTATTTGTTGGGAGGAGGAGAGGGTTGTCTGTGTACATGAGGCAATTGTAACATTGCCTCAAGATTCCCAGATTCACCAGCTGAACAGGAGAGGATGCCATCAACTGACCCTTCGACATGCTAGAATAGTGAAAAAGATTGCTGTGTAACTGAGTCAGAAAGGATCTATAGGGAAATGGGTACTCAAGGGAATTTAGGTGAAAGAAGTACTTTCTTTTGTTTAAGAGTGCTTTACCTGTATAAAAATGCTTTAGGAGCAAGTGCTGAGTTTTCAGTTAGAGAATAGGCTGTTTAGATTGCAAGTAGAGCAGTTCTAAGGGAAAAATTGAAGAGTAGACTTTACGGAGCCAGAAATAGTTTAAACTTGATTAACCGGCTGCCCGATGCTGCTCTATGAGCAACTTTAAGCTAAAAGCAGCGGTAAAGCATAAAAGCGGGCTTTATAGCAGGGGGTTGAAAAGAGACAGGAATTGACCTAAAATGGCCAATAAACTACAAGTTGCTGGGCTGGAACCAATCCTCTAGGGACAAATAGGTTGCTCAGTGCTCCCCACTCCCACTGGTGAACAAAGAAGCTTCCTCTTATCCAAATAAGGATATGGATAGCACAGGAATTAAGACAAAGCCCAGAGATCAGCAAAATCTGGAGACTGGACTATTCTACTTCAGAAAAGCGGGAAAACAAGGATATTTTTTTGTTTTTTTTTCTTTTTTTTACAGAGAAAGGAGAAAAAGATACAGTAACAAACAGTAAATGCTATAAAACGGCTAGCGCACTTCAGTGTGTTAGCCTAACAATTAAATTAAACAAAAAATAACTTTTTAAAGTGCTAACAGTATAAATTCAACACAAGTACAGTAAAAATAATATGCGGAGCTGTTTTTTAAGCGAAATGCAGTCGAGATGCAGTAATTTAAGCGAAAGCCAGAAAAAATACTTATAAATCCAGGAAAGTCACTCTTTCACTCTCTGCTGCTTGTAGAACTCTGCAGGACACCACGAGGAGCTGTGCTGAGTCTTTTACAAGTGAAAAAGCGCGCAAATGCGGGCTTTATAGCAGGGGGTTGAAAAGAGACAGGAATTGACCCAAAATGGCCAATAAACTACAAGTTGCTGGGCTGGAACCAATCCTCTAAGGACAAATAGGTTGCTCAGTGCTCCCCACTCCCACTGGTGAACAAAGAAGCTTCCTCTTATCCAAATAAAGATATGGATAGCACAGGAACTAAGACAAAGCCCAGAGATAAGCAAAATCTGGAGACTGGACTATTCTAGTTCAGAAAAGCGGGAAAACAAGGATTCTTTTTGTTTTTTTTCTTTTTTTTTTACAGACACCTAATATACAGACACCTAATCCTCAGAACTTCTTTGCTACCAGTCCAAACAATACCTCTGAATTTGGTCTGCATGCTATTCACAGAGTTGGTTCATCTACCAAACCTTCTAAAAATAAGTTCCCCGTTCGAGTTTCGTTCTTCCTTTTTTCTTATTTATAGTTTGTTTTCATGCTATCCCAGAAGAGAAATGTGAGTATGGAAGGCAGATTCCCCATAAAGATAGACACAAGAAGTGCTTTTTTTTTGTCTGGGTGCAACACACGACTATACACAAACCAGATATCGCTGTGTTAACTGAAACATGGCTGAAACCACAACACCTTAATAATGAGATTACTGCCCCCTGGTTACAATATTATCTGAAGAGACAGATTAGAGAAAAAGGGCGGAGGTGTTGCAATATTATTCCAAAATCACCTCATTATAGAACAGCTAGATTACAATACCAAATAAGTCAAAGATGTAGAACTAATCCTTGCCAAATTAAAAATAAATTCCAACAAACATATAATTATTGTAGGTGGCTATATCCCACCAGACAATAACATCACTGTAACGGAAAGCCTGCTTAATTGGATTTCCAGCTCCCTACCACATGAAACCATACTATTAGGGGACTTCAATATTGACTGGCTTAACTGCTCCAGTCATAATCCCTCTGACTTTATTAACCTCCACAGGTTTACCCAAACTATAACCACCCCTACTAGAATTGAGAAAACATCCAAATGCCAGTCCATCTTGGACTGGATCCTGGTATCTGACCCCACTCTTGCACAGCAATCTGGCTGTCTTCCAGATACCCTAAGTAACCATCATCCAACCTACCTATATAGGAACAGATCCCAAACCATCAGCCAACCTATCCTCAGAGTAGTTCGAAACAAAAAGACCTTTACAGCTACTGTCTTCATCAATGCACTAAAAAGCTGCAACTGGACTCCCCTGAAACAACTATCTCTAGACAAAGCCATTGAATACTTTAACACAACCTTCAGAAATATCTTAAATCATCATGCACCCCCCCCCAGAACCATTAGAATAAAAACTAACTATGCCCGATGACTAAGAAAGGATACTAAAACTATAATAAAAGAAAAGGACAAGGCCTGGATTCAATATCAGAAAAACAAAACCACTACTTTGAGACAAAACTATCTAGAGCTCCGTAGCATAGCCAAAAAACAAAGCAAACTAGACAAATCTAGCTACTATAAAAATATGCAAGAAATATATACTCACAACCCCCAAAAATTCTGGGGCACAGTAAATGGTATACTACACCCAGGAAAGTCCACTACTCCAACCCCTGAGCTACCAAATAACCATGAAAACATTTCCACTCAATTTAACAAATTCTTTATCGAATCAGTCCAGACCCTTGCCAATGCCAAAAATAGCATTAGCAGCCCCACACCATTAACTACCCCAACCCACCCCAATATACAAAACAATACCCCCAGTTTTCACCTTCTCTCCGTGTCCACCAAGGCAATTTCTAAACTCCGTAGGAAACTTAAACCAACCACTCTAGCAGCTGATATCCTACCAGTAGATTTCCTTCAGATATCAACTGAAGCTGTAGCCTATCCTGTCTCTGTTCTCATAAATAGATCTCTATTAGAATGCAAAGTTCCCAGCTCATGGAAAACATCACATATTATTCCACTGCACAAAGGAGGCAACTCCTTAGAGCTCACCAACTATCGCCCAATAGCAATCCTATCACCTTTATCCAAAATATTAGAAAGAGTTGTTCATACTCAACTAATGCAGTACCTCCAAAATAACCTACTCTCCATATCCCAGCATGGCTTTAGACCTTCCCATAGCACCACCACAGCATTACTATCATTCACCAATATAGTTAACCACCATAGAAACAAGGGTCTATTTGTTTCTTCCATATTCTTAGACTTATCAAAAGCCTTTGACATGGTAAATCACAGTATACATCTTGAAACTCTGTCTACCCTAAATATAAGTCCACCCCCTCTATGTCCTGGTTCAACAGCTACTTATCTGGCCGTCCGCAAGCAGTCCTATGGCAGGCACAACTATCCCCTCCTGTTACCAGTTACCATAGGAGTCCCTCAAGGATCCATCCTTGGCCCATTGCTGTTCTCTTTAGTTACTAACCAGATCTCTTTATCCTTAACCACTGCCTCAGTCGTACAATACGCTGATGACACCACCCTTATATGTGCTGCCCCCCACCCTAGGTGAACTACAAGCCCTAACTCAAAATAACTTCACCCTAGCCGAAACTTGGTTCACTAACATTAAACTTCTTCTTAATCCCAAAGGAAAACTAATTCTTTTCAGCCCAGGCAGATCTCCTCCCCTAAATATTTATTTCACCATCTACTCTAATGAAAACATTCAAATTAGCCCAACTACACACACTAAACTGCTAGGTGTAGAAATAGACAATAACCTGATGTTCGATATCAACATAGCACAAACCATCAAGAAAGTTAATAAAACACTTGGACTCTCCTACAGGAACAAACAGTTTGACTAAATGCACCAAAGCAACCATCGCAAAGACTCATCCTCTATCCACCCTCCTCTATGCCTCTCCTATCTTGACTAATCTCCGCCAAACCGATCTAAATAAAATGGAACCTTGCTACAGCAAGATTGCCAAATTTGCTACTGAAGCCTCATATAGGTCCCAGCACTGTCTATCCCTTAAGCAGCTCAGCTGGCTTGAGTTGCCTCATATACTTCTACTCAATCAACTCTCTATAGCACACAAACTGTACTACCTTTCTGAGAAAACCCAAGCACTTCAGCATCCAATTCAGCCCCACATTCACTCTAGAGCCTTAAGATCTAGTAACCAGAACCTCATAACTGTCATCCAACATAAAAATGATGCCGGTAAATCCCTCTTTGCCAGCACCATTTCTAATACCTGGAGCATAGTACAAAGCCAAATAACTTCTACCATCTCCTGTATTCATTTCAAAAAACTCCTGAAAACCCACTATTTAAGTAACTGGCTATGTTCATGCCACTCACCAGGCTAACCCAAACCAAGAGACTGTTTCTGTGTACAGCTAAGTATAAACCGTTCCCCTGAAAGCTTGTGAACCCATTGATATTTACCTGACAAAACTTATAACTATAAAAATAATACAAATGCTGTTTTAAGTTAATGTACCTCAGTGATGTCTACTATAAGAATTGTTAATCTCTAGCATATCGTGTATGAATGGTATATGTACGCTCTATTTTTTTTCTCTTCTCTCATGTACTGTATTTTATTGTGGAGCTTTTCTCCCTGGGCCTCCACTGAAAATGGACCTTTTTCCAGTAGACAAATGTTAAATAAATAAATAGTGTGAGATTTGTCAGATGTTTGTCCCTAAGACAGTCCACAGTTGTCGGTTATCCCTATTTATATAAAAAAACAGCATCTGAAGCTTTTGTCTCAGGGTACCATGGCCAAATCTGCATGCTCCAAAGTTCAGCCACCACTTAACAAAAAAGCCAAGAAGGCACTTGTTGATCCTGCTGTTATCCAGCCTCCACTGAACATCTCCATCAGGTTGGATGAAGAATACAAGGGCCGTCTGGTGCCAGTTTCAGTTCTGTCTGCCATAATCTACTTTGAGGTTGGCACAGAGCTGTCGACTCGCACATCCACCAAGGCTGTGCATAGGTCTGGTGCAAATGTAGAGTGGGAACATCGGCTAATGGAGAAATGCTTACACAAACAACTTATGCAACATCTACTCCAGAACGACCTGATGGCTGATACCCAACACGGCTTTCGACCACATCATAGTACAATCTCTGCCCTATTATCCTTCACTAATACCATTAATGATAACCGTAACAATAATCACACCTCGTCTGCCCTCTTCCTAGACCTTTCCAAGGCCTTTGACATGGTGGACCATCAACTTATGATTTCAACCCTGCAAAATCTCAGTCTACATCCCAGTGCCCTTCTGTGGTTTAAATCCTATCTCAATGACAGGCAACAAGCAGTCCTCTGGCAGAATAAGCTCTCAAATCTATTACCCAATAATATCGGAGTTCCACAAGGCTCCATACTAGGACCCCACTACTGTTTTGCATCTTTATTAATGATCTCCCTACTGTCATACCAAACATCAGCTGTATCCAATATACTGATGACTCCACTCTGATCTGCTCAGCCACATCTCCAGATGATCTAAAAAGGGATACCCAGGCTACTTTTACTGTTATAGAAAACTGGCTATCCAAACGTCGCCTACTACTAAATCCCAAAAAAAACCAAAATGCTCATATTTCCACCAACCCAAAGGTCCATACCCTTCTCCTTTACCATACAAGCTAATGATGGGACAGTCATCTCCCCTGACCCCAATACCAAACTGCTAGGTGTCACTATAGACAATTACTTAAAATTTGACCTCCATGTAAGCCAGACAATTAAAACCATAAACAAAAAACTGTGTTCACTCTACAGAGTTAAAACCTTCCTCACCCCCATAGCTAAAATAGCCATTGCACGCTCGCACCTACTATCCACCCTCCTATATGCTTCCCCACTTCTAGAAAACATAAGTAAATCTGAACTTAATAAACTTACAGCCTGCTATAATCACATCGCCAGGTTTGCTACGGGCTCTCCTTTCAGAACCCACCACTGCATTAACCTCAAACAACTTGGATGGTTGGAATTTCCCAATCTTGTCAAGTATAACCTGGTAATATTGGCTAATAAAATCCTAAAGAACCCAAATAATACTCCAGCCCTTAGTCACCACATCTTCCCCCATAATAATACAAGACTGCTCCGCTCATCCAATAAGCTACAAATACAAACAACTAAAATTAACAACGCGGCTGGCACGGCCCTATTTGCAAATTCTGTAAGTAGAACCTGGAACAAACTTCCAGATGCCATTACCATGTTCTCCTCCCCAGACCAATTTAATTTAAAGTCTCAATCAAAGAACACCTGGAACAGAAATGGATACGCCACTGTGACAAACCTGACTAAATCTAAATAATGTATGTAATTTACTTATCTAATTTGTTTTTCCTTTTTTTTTTTTTGTAATCTACTACTACCCTCAAAAATTGTTAATTTGTTACACTGATTGTCTGAATGTACTTCTACCTGTATTCCTTTTCTTAACTACATTAATACCTAAAATTTAAATATTATATATAATCAATGTATTTTACTCTACTGTTATCATTCTTGTATTCTGTTGGAGCTTATCTCCCCGGGCCTCCGCTGAAATTGGACTTGGTTCCAGTCGGACTTACCCGGTCAACAAATGTAAAATAAAATAAATAAATAAATAAAATAATTATATCTTAGGCTCTTAGAGGGATTTTCCCTAATAATTTTCCCAGTGTTGAGTCTATGAAGGCTGGACCATAAAATATTCAAATAGACAACACAAAAGGACTCAAATATATGTTTCTGTTCCCGAGCCATTGGCCTTTGGTAGAATATTTCTGAATAACATAGCTACCTTTCTAAGACTTTTTTTTTTTTTTTGCAGTTGTTTTAAAGTATAAAACTTGGGCTATTTCTGTCACTGTAATTTCTCTTGGTTTTAGATTGTGTTCATCATTGCTTCTTATTTGGGTCATTATAATGGGTTGGTTGGCTAACCATTGTAAGCATAGGTTAATTGGCTCATATGGAACAATGTTGAGATTAAACATTTTAGGTTGTTATTTTGACAAAATTAACCACGGCAAGCCACCTAGGTCTCTGTTGTCCTCCCTCTCTCTCCTTCCCCTACTACAAATTTACCTCTTGGACGCTTGGCTTATTTTTATTTTTGTATCTTATCTTATTTCATTGTATTTTAAATCACAGCCTAAATGCTCTCCACTACACCCTGTGTGATTAAAGTAATAGAGAGTAACTGTATTCAGGCAGGGAATATATGATTTCTAGTTCCCGCTGTCTTTCAACCCAGGTACACTCCGTAACCCCCTTTCTGACATTATTTTAAAAGCTCCCTCTGTTGGTCAACCCTGGGATACTCTGTAGCTCTTCTTGGTACAATTTTAAAGGAATAAACAGTTTCCTCCTCAGGCTCACTGTGTTGGCCAACCCTGGTACACTCTGAAAGCCATTTTGTGTTTTGTAATTGATGATGATGATAAAAGATTTCCTCTTCTAACTCCCTATGTTGGTCAACCCTGGTACACTCCAAAGCCCTTCTTATTACAATTTTAAAGGGATAAATGATTTCCTCCCCTAGCTCCCTCTGTTGGTCAACCCCAGTATACCTTTTGTGTTTATTTGATGACCATCATTTTTACTGTTTTCACAAAAAATGGTTTGGCAGATCTGAAGAAGATAATTTGAAAGCCCCGCAGCACTTAGTTGACAGACTGGACAAACTTAAGTGCTTGAAACTTTCAAACAACCTAAAATAAGGCTGACTCATGATTGAATGCATAATATGCATATGTAAAGATTTTTTACATATCACATGTTGGGTGTAACCTGTCACAGTTGTGTTTTCACACTTATTATCCAAAAGTTTAAGGTCTGGAAATGGTAATTCAGTAATAGATTTGTTATGTACAGCTGTTGTATCTGGTTAACCCTCAAACACACAAAAAGCAGTACCTCCACTTCATCAGGGGTGGTTGCAGTAAAGCCTAACTCCCTCTCTCTATATACACCCCTTTGAAGAAATGGGCAGAACTGATCTTAGACACTCTTGTTGGAACAGTAATAAATACCCAGCTGTAACCACACACTACTCCGTCTTCTAAGCCACGCTTATCTGCTAATAAAAGAGGTTTGAAACAAGGACCGAGTATCAGAGCATTTTTATTGTGATTTTCGTTTGAGAAATCCTTCTGCCTTCCACAGCTGGATCCTTCGAAGCAGATCAAAGGAACAAATCCACAAACCAGGTGAAGTGGGAGAGTCCGAACAACACAACAGACCTCCAGGAACAACAAGTGGATACATTTCTTCAAGTATTAGTTTTGCAAGAGGTGTCTGGTACTCTTATCGCTTCCAGGCAGTGGTCTGAACTTCCCAAATTTGTTAAAGCAGATGTTTTCATAAAAAAGAAACAGAAAATGTGGCTTCTGTGGCTAAGGACCCTCATAAAAGAGTGGCAAGATTACTCAGGGGCTGTTTAATGTGCTTATGACCCTGAACCCCCCCCCACCCTCCACATGGGTTTTCTGTCCCTGCTTCTGCTCCCTGGTTTTCCACCCATTTTAAAAGTTGTGGGCATTTTTATTTTTCCTGAAGAGTTGGATTCTGGTGAAGAGTCCTTGGAATATTCCTCCCAGATTCACTGTCCTCTTGCCTTAGTGTCTGATGAAGAAGATTCACTATCCCCTGCTTCTCCCTTTGAAGAATTATCTTTTGTAGATACAGTGGTCCGCATGATGGAACACTTTAAGTGGGACTCTTTCAAGGTGTCTTGGGGTTTAAAAGATATGTTATAAACCCTTGCAGTTGGACTCTCCCAGACCTTCTGCAGTCCCTTCTGTTTTAACTGCCTCTTGGATACAGTTTCAGCAGCTCCTCAGGCACCTGAGTCTCAACCCCATTGCCCCCTAAGATGCCAGACAGATTTTATAAATTCCCTGAGGATTATTAGTATTTGTATAAAAAGTCCTTCACCCAATCCTGCTGTTTGCAAGTCCACAGATAAGCCATCCAACTCCTCTTCTCATCCAAGATTTTACCTTCTGTCAAGAACAGCCATACTATGGAGCAGTGTGTGGAAATAGAGTTTACTTCTGCTACTTTGGCCTTTAGAGGCATTAATTATCAGACTGACATGACTACGTATGTCCTGGCTCTTCTCTCCCAACCTCAGGATTTTGACTATGTCTGATTCGGATAGTATGCCTTCTGCTGTTTCTCTTTTGAGTTCTTCCTCTTAGGTGGCTTGTCATTCCAGAAAATGCAGTTATGATGCTACTGATTCATACTTCTAAGGCAGCTGCATCTGACTCTGGCATGAGGAGATAATCTTAGTTGTTCCTTCAAGCCTTGCCTGAAGACTTTAAGGTCAAACTTTTAGATTCCCCTTAGACAACCATAATCTCTTTGGTACTTCTGCTGCAGAGTTTTTTAAAACTTTTCAGTCTTTGTTTTCCCTAACCCTAAGTTCTTGAGGAACTATCCATTTAAACATTCCTTTGTTCGTAGGCAGCCTAGACAGCCTTCTGGAGCAAGAGGGTTCCTATGCAAATATTCCCAGACAAGCCCACTAAAGAGTGCTAGGGGTCAAAAACCTTCTGTTTCTGACAAATCTGCCTCTTTCTGACCTGCAGCCTCCCCTACCACAGAGCCTGATTTTTCTGTCCCTCAAGCTTAACTCATTATTTTCCTGATTGACAATAGATAATCACAGATGCCTGGGTACTCTCCATTATCCAAAAACTGTTATTTTATAGCTTGGAAGTCCCATCCTCCATTCTCTGGCCTTTCTCTGCCTCCTCCTTGCCAGCTCCCTCATTCTCCTTTGGTTCTATGGGATCTGGTGGAACAGGAAACCATCCAACCTGTCCCCTTGCCTCAACAGAGAACAGGTTTTTATTCCAGAATGTTTCTGATTCCCAGGAAGGAGGGTTTATAGTGGCCCATTCTAGACCTGTCCAGCAATCCAGCACCTTTC
Source organism: Protopterus annectens (assembly GCF_019279795.1). NCBI lineage: Eukaryota > Metazoa > Chordata > Ceratodontiformes > Protopteridae > Protopterus > Protopterus annectens. The sequence continues at coordinate 1,385,076,565 of NC_056741.1, forward strand.
TCAAGGTCCCTTCTTTCGGGATTTTGTCTCTTCAGATGTTTTTCCCTCTAATGCTTCCTCAAGCCTTTCTGGTATCTCCTGATTTGAAGGACGCTTACCCCCATATTCCTATTCACCCTCTCTTCAGGAAATTTATTTTTATTTCTTTGTTTCTTCCTCTCATTGTCAGTTGTGTGCGTGGCATTTTGGTCTTTCTACAGCTCCAAGGGTCTTTACCAAATGTCTGGCCCCTGTGGTAGGCTTCTGCAGACTTAAGGGAATTCAAATATTCCCTTATTTGGACAACCTTTTAATGCAGTCTTTCAACAGCTCCTGCTTCAGACTCTACACTTCACAGTGCTGCTTCTGCGCAGAGTGGTGTTCACCTTAAATCACAAAAAGTCTGTATTGACTCCATCTCAGGACCAAGTCTTTTGGGGTTGCAGCATTCTGACCATTCCAAAGCTGGCTTGTCATCTCCCACTCCCTAAGGTACTCCCTTTGATTGTTTATTTCCAGTTCTTCCTGTAAGAGCATTTCTCTGAGCTGTGGGGTACATTGCATCCACCATTCCCATGGTGCATTTTGACAAACTCCACATGAAATTTTGATGCTATTTTAGGACTGTTTGGTTCCCAACAGTGCCACCCTCTGGAGTATCTGGTCCTCTTTTACCTTGTCTCAAGCTCGAGCGCCACTAGTGAAGTCACCAGATTTCTTTAAATCTAGGTCTGACTATTCAGGTTCCTGTCCCTACTCAGGATCTGTACACAGATGCTTCCAATCATGGTAGGGGAGCCTCCTCTAACAACCTAAAAGTGCGAGGTCTTTGGTCCCATCAACAACTGACCACCATATCCACATCAAGGCGATGAGAGCTGTACTTATAGCTCTCCAACCATTTAATTTCCTTTGGGTTCCATGTCCTCTAAAGATTTTCACAGGCAAGGGGGCACAACATTTTACCTTATTTGCAGGTTGGCTCTTTAGGCTTTGCATTTTGCAATCTGCCAGCACTTGGTTCTTCAGGTGGTTTATATTCATTCAGAGCACTTTGAGCAAGTCCAGGACAAATCCTCACAAATGGATGCTTTTCAGGGAGATGTATGTTGACATTGTGCTTTGGTGGGGTGCTCCTCAGGTCAATCTTTTTGCCTGCCCTTGGAACAGACAACTCCCTCAGTTCTGTTCCAGAGAGCTAAGTCTTCTGGTTTTTAAAAATGAATGCCATATTTTTTCTTGGAAGGGGAGATTTCTTTATGCCTTTCCCCCCTTCCTCTATTACCAAAGAAGGCCCTGCACAAGATCATGTGGGATATACCCAAAGTCTTGCTAGTGACTCCCTTTTAGGCTAGACAGCACTGGTTCTCCCTTCTATTTCACCATACCATGGGAAGTCATCATAAGTTACTTCACAGGATGGATAATCTCACACAAGACAAGGGATTTCTCATTCACCCTGAGTTGTCCACCCTTCAACTGACAGTTTGGATGATAGAGATTTGCTATAGTTTAGCTACCAGTTTTCTGAGGACATGCTTTGGGTTTTGCAGCAGGGTAGAAAACCCACTTCTAGAAATTCATATGTTATTACTAAATGGAAGACATTTTCTATTTGGTGTCTTGTGCGTGACCTGTTACAGTGGCCGCGGTGGTGCAGCAGTTAGCGTTGCTACCTCACAGCAAAGAGGTTCTCTGGTTCGATCCTCAGTTGGGGTGCCTTCTGTGCGGAGTCTGCAGGTGCTCCGGTTTCCTCCCACATCCTAAAGACATGCTGTAGGTGGATTGGACACTCTAAATTGGCCCTAGGAGTGAGTGCGTGAGTGTGTGTGCCTTCTGTGGAAGGTTGGGCGCCGAGCTGGCAACTCGACACCGTAAAACTCCACTGCCAATCATGAGTGGACAGGTGATCTGCTGTGGCGACCCCTAACCAGGAAAAAGCCGAAAAAAGAAGTCTTCTGCGTGACCTGTTCCCTTTTTTTTTTGGGGGGGGGGGGCTCCTTCTGTCCTTTGTGTGAATTGCTCAATTCTGGTTTGGCATATGTTTCTGTTAAAGTTCATTTGTCAGCCATTTTAGCTTGTTTGCCTCTGAATTCACCTTTGGCTTTAAATTTTGAAGTAAAAATCAATTTTTAAAAGGTGTCCTTTATTTATGTCTGGCATCCAAGAAAGCCTTTTCTCTCCTCCTTGGGACCGTAATTTTGTTTTTGAGAAATTGATAATGTCCCATGTTGAACCTGCAGTTTCTTCTTCTCTGCAACATTGTGCTTGGAAGTGTGTATTGTAGGTGGTTCACTTCTGCCAAGACGATCTCTAAACAAAGTACTCATGGCAGTTCCTTCTTTTTTGTTTTTGTTTTTTTTTTTACGACAGGCTGTCTTTTTGTACCAGTTCTTCTTTTATGGCCAAGGTGGTTAAGGATTTGTCCTTGAATCAATCCATTCATCTTCTTTCTTCCCTTCTGCACAGAATATTAAGTGGGAAAGGGTTCGCCACACCTTGGATTTACATAGACAGTTTAGATATTACCTGGACAAGGCAGAGCATATCAGGAAATGTGAGTAAACTTTTGTTTCCTTTCATGCCAGGAAATTGGGTTTGGTGGTGGTGTCTAAGCAAAACATAACCTCCTGGAGTTCCAAGGCCATTTCTTTTTGCTATTCTTTTCATGGCAAGCAGCTTTCGTCTTCCGTTCATGCTCATTCTACCAGGGCAGTGGCTTATTCTGGTGCTTTTTCCAAGTGACTGGATAATAGATCCATCTTGGAAGGTGCTACTTGGTCTTCTTTTCACACCTTTACTAAACATTACAAGTTGGATGTCATTTCCAGGGCGATCCTTTATAGGTATGTGGAGGGCTGTTCTGTGCCTTCCTCCTCCCATACTTTCCAGTAGCTTTTGTACTCTCCCAAGAGTAAAGAATGCTACAGCAGTGATAAGGAAGGACCTGGTACAGTTGTGTAAGATCTTGCCATAACAATAGAATTCCTGCGTCTCACTGTTGCAATATTCTGTCCCTCTGTCCTGCCCCTGTTACTTTCTGCTGCCCTGCTTCTGGCCGAGGGGCTTTCTTACATCCTTTTCTTCTTCCCTTCCTGGATGTGCATGTTATTGCCTTTCTCTGGATTTGCTCTGGTTCTCCTGAGGCAAATCATTTCAGAGGATTAGGTGTCCATACTTCACGTATGTACGTTACACTTTGCACATCAGACATACATTTAACTTATGATGCCAGAAGGTGTAAAGGCTTTAGTTTGTTGCCAGGACATTTGGCTGTCCTTGGCAGGATATCCCAAGAGTTAAGAATACTTCAACAGTGAGAAGTAGGACATCAGCTGTTATTTTAAGGTCTTGCACAACTGTGCTTTCTACAGATTATAAGGAAGGGTCTATGCTTTTTAGTTCTGGAAAACTCCACCTTTTCTAGAGATTACCCTGATGCCAAAACCACAAAAAAGATATTACACTCATTTTAAAAGAGCTGTTACTACAAGGATCATTCAAAGAATGCCCCCAGACAAAGAGGGCACAGGATTTTACTTTCGTATTTTCTTATTCCTCGGGAAAGAAAGTACTTGGAGGCCTGTCCTAGATACTGCAAAACTGAAGGAGTTTCTAGTGGTAAAAAATTAAAGATGTTAACCCTGCTGAGTGGCATGGATAATGACTCATAATTTAAAGGATGCTTGCCTAGATGATGATGTGGTCCAGGAGCACTTAAAATCTGTACGGTTTCAGGCAGGGAATTAAATTACCAATTTTGTGCCTTACAGTTTGGCTTGTCTACTGGTCCCAGTGTCTTCAAGTTATTGCCTTTTACAGGACACAAAGGGTCTACATTTACTGTTACTTGATGAGTGCTTGATTTTAGCAGTCACCCTCAGAACTCCTAACAGCTGTGCAAATTATTATGGATTGTTTTCCTGAAGCTGGGTCTTGCCCTCAACTTCCAGAAGTCATAGCTCCATCCAAGCACCAGGACTGCCTTCCTGGGGGAAGTCATAGACTGAGTCTAACAAAATGCATTCCTTCTAGAGAACAGTTGCTTTTCTTTGAGTATCTCAGAACCATTCTCTACAAGCATTACATTACAGCAGTAGAATTCCTCACAGCCCAAGGTTACATGGCTTCTTGCATTATAATTATCCCTTTGGCAAAAATGCTCATCAGAAGTTGCAGTGATTGAAAAACAACTTTGGTTCAGCATCAACAGTCTCTGGAAACCATGGTGGAAAGACAGTCTTTGAAACAATCCAGGTGCACCAACTTCTGTTTCCAGAGACAATGCAGACCCTTACAATAGACAGTTCTGACATACTGTGGGGGGGGGTATCTAGGACATTTCAGAGGCTATGAGACAGGCAGCAAGCAAAATGGCACATCAGTTTAAAGGAAATGATGGCAGGCATCCTGGCTATGAAACTAAAGCACTGCTGGTGATTCCCTGCTGTGTTTCCCATCCTTCTTCCAGTTTGTTGATTTGCTTTTTAAACCTGGTGACTTTAAGCTGCCCACCCCTACTGCTCATCCATTTCTACACTGCTGTTGATATCCTGAATTGCTTATTTGCCTTTCCTTTCTACACTGTTGTTATCATGAATTACTTATTTGCCTTTCCTTGTACTTGTATTGAAAAAAGTGAATTTTGCCTCCCGTTGTCTGTTCTACTTGAGCTAGCTAGCTGTTGGATAAAATAGTGTATTTTTTAAACTGTAGCAAGCAATTGTTTTTACACAAAAGAGATCAGTGGATTTTCCATCTGGTGCAGTGAGGGGGTAGCCTTGTCTTTTGAGGTTGAGGAAACACTTGAGATTTTTGAATGTAGTTTTATTGGATGGAGGGCTTATCTTGTTTTTTAGTGCTTTTATAAATTCTGTACAGCTGAGTGGCTCTTGGCTCATTTATTCAAAGCAAAGTACTTTTATTGAATAACCACATTTTTACAAGCTGTTAAAAGTACACTGATGTATCTATTACATTTAAGTTTGTTTGTGGTAGCATTTCACTCTGGACACTACTTTACTGTGCTTTTGCATTGGGAGGACTGGAATTGTTCATCTGGTAGCAGTAGATGTTTACCTGGTCAATCTGAGCTGGGAAATGCACAAAAGAGTTCTAAGTATTTTTTTTTTTTTTTTTTGCACTTCTCTGCACTTGATGTGCAGTGTTCTGATACCTAGATAGCATAGACTAGATTCAGACCTGCTGCTGCCTGTTATTGATGCACTTGAGTACTAAACCAGCCATCTTACATTAAGAAGGGCTCCCCCGCACCCTTATGGCTGCAGACTGTGGCTCCAGCCTTGTCTGAGCTGGGGATTGCTAGAAAAAGGTTCACTGTGTGCTTTCCTATTAGTAGATTAGCTTAAATGTGTTTTATTTTTACCTGTATTAAAGCCTTGTATTTGTGCATTGCAGCGCACCGTACAGCAAGGGTTAGGGGTGCCCTGTATAGACGCAAACACCTTGAAGCTCAATTTTTCCCTAGACATCTATTAATGGAACCCTCCCAAGCTTCCCTACTGCATTATGGGTGCACTGAGCAGCGGTGTCAGACTTATCCATAGCTTTCAGTAGAACAAGCACATTTGTTAGTCCTAGCACAAAAACTGGTCAAACTAACCCAATCTCTTCCCTAGTAGTACATATGGTAAAAAACTGCTATAAGGGGCGGGCAGTTCCCCATCATTTCACCAGCCAGCCTGATTGACATTGGCATCCTGAGGCAATGTAGTAATTGTCTCATGTATACTGACAGCCACTTGCTCCTAAAACAAAGAAATACCCTATGTGAGAAATGTAATTACGCTATGAAATTGGAATCCGTTCTCTTATATAACAACAAACTAGACATCAAGCAGGTTGGCAGCACACACACTCTTCACCTCTTACACAAAGTGAGGTCCCTACACAGTATAAGAAGAGAGACATAACTGAATTCTCAGATTGTGTCCCATGCAGGTATGACTCTAGCCCTAAGCAGCATTCTGCCTTCACCTAGGATGATGCCACAATTGATTTCAACAGTTGGCTTAGCTTATGTCAGTCAGTCCAGGCAAAGGTGCTTGGCTCCCCAATAGTGCCTTTTTTAGGCAGTATAAAAACAACAAAATTTCTGATGTAACAAAATCCACTTGAGACAAACTCAGCGTTCTGCTGCTTAATGCTAGGAGTCTAAACATGAAACTGGACTCCCTGGAAGCACTCCTCACCTTGGAAGATACTGACGTCTGTGCAGTCACTGAGACTTGGTTCAAGGCCACGGAGAGCACCCCGGTGGTGCAAGGCTGCAGTGCCTTCCACATCTTCCGACCTCAAAATGAGCATGAAAGAACCAAAGGTAGAGGTGTATCCATCTTCATTAAAGCCAAGTACAAATTGAGACTGGTCAAACAGTACAACTCTCTCAAATTACTCCATGCCCAATTAACTGTAGGCTAAATGCCTTACCACATCATTGCTAGCTATAGGCCCCCCAGCATAAACCAAAAAAAAAGCACACCACCTACCTGGACGTAATGGAGTCACTCGCCATTCAGCCCAACACCTTAATCATCTATCCTTCCATCGACTGGGTGACATACATGAGCATGAACATGCTCACCAAGAGGTTCCTGGTCTTAATGCAAATGCTCTGGAACAGATAATCTGCACTCCCACAAGAAACTCTAATGTCCCAGACATAGTACTCACCAACATGGTTGGGGGGGGGGCACTGCACTCTCCCCCCTGTATGATGCCCTCCCTGATAAAGTTGGACCATAAATCAGTTTTGTTCGAAGTAACTGTTGAACCTGTCACTACCACAGGAGCAAAAAAAAAAAAAAAAGGAAAACTTTTCCAAAGCAAACTGCAGCCAACTAAGTGATGGTATAGAAAGGTTTATAACCCCCCCCCCCACACACACACACAATCACAGACAACAGTGACTTCTATGTAGATGTGTACTACACAAATGCCCTGTATAAACACTTAACTGTATAGACTCTGCTGTGCCTGATTGGATTAAAACCAGGTCCTTCCAAAAAAAAAAAGTCACCCTGGTGGACCTCAAGTATAAACAGATTATATAACAAAAAGAAGAAACTGATGTCTGACAACAACAGGGAGCTGACTTAGCAGAGGAGGAATTCCCTCCACAGCTTAAACAGGCAAATCAGAAGTCTTGTAAAGTCCTCTAAAGCTAATTACGAAGGTAAAATAGCATCCCTAGGTAAGGATAATCATAAGACATTGTTTAACTACGTCCGAACTCTAAAAGGGAATGCCCAGCTATGTGCCAAACTGGTAGTAGATGGTATCACTCGTACTGTACAGGGGGAAATTGCCAGCCTTGTAGCTGACACATTTGGAGCAAACATCCCCCGTCCCCCGTCCCCACCAGCCATACCTCAAAGCATACCTGACACCAGTCCTCTGCCTAGTATCTCTAGAGATCAGCTTATATCTGCGCTCTCCAAGGCCAAAAATATGGCCTCAGTGGGACCAGATAATATCCCTGGTTGCTTACTAAACAATCTAAAACAGGACCTAGTGGACCCACTTGGTGTTCTCTTTAACAGTAGCCAGAGAACTGGCTTTGTTCCAGCTGGGTGGAAAACAGCAACAGTAATCCCCTTGCAAAAAGGGGAGCCATCAACTGACCCTGGGAACTGTAAACCCATAAGTCTTACCAGCCTCATCTGCAAGTCCATGGAAAGAATCATCATGGACCTTATCAACAAAGATATAGTTGACCTTCAAACTCTAGACCCTACCCAGTTTGGCTTTATTAAGGGTAGATCATGCTTATTAAACCTAGTAAACTTCTTTGAGAAAGTCACCAGTGCCCCGGATGAAGGTAAGATGGTGCATATTGATTATCTTGACCTATCCAAGGCTTTTGACACAGTCCCCCACTCTGTTATCTTTGAGAAACTCTCCCAGCTGGGGATTAACCCTTGCGCCACTAGGTGGGTAGCCAATTAAATGGCTGATTGACAGAACACCTACTATCAAAGTTGCTGACTTCCATCTCTACCAGTAGGCCCATCATCAGTGGTGTAACACAAGCATCTGTGCTGGGCACTTTAGTTTGACATCAGTTTCTCGGAATCACAGTCAAAAGGAGACTGCCTTTGGCTTGCCAAGTTTACTGATTGCAAATTGGGTGCAATCATTGAGTCCCCCAGCAATGTTAACATATTACAGGAAGGGTAACACAGACAAATGACTGGTGCCAAAGCCATGGTCGAAAACTAAATGCAAAAAAGTGCCTTATTAATCCCCTTTGGCATAGCGGAATTCCCTGCTAATTGCAGTATTGATAGCACCCCTCTAACTTCAAACCAAGTGGTGTGAGATGTGGGAACACAGTTAGATGGCAGTCTGACCTTCGGCCGCCAAGTTTTCACTGTGGCAATGAAAGCCTTCTGCGTTGCACATCTCATAAGTAAGGGCATCGCATCCAGGTCTAAGGATGTTATAACTGCACTGTGCTCGACTCTCATCAGACCATTAATAGAGTACAATGCTCCCTTCTGCATGCACCTCACCAGACACCTGCAGCAGCTAGAGAGACCACAGAGGTTTCATACAAAAAAAAAAATAAATAAATAAAAAAATACAGGGCCCTCAAACCATGACTTACAAGGATAGACTGAAAGTCCTGTCACTGTACTCTGTATCTGGCCTACAGGGCAGTCTCTGACCCTGCCCTTATGGATATGCTGCACATCTGCAAGTCAAATGGCACAAGAGTCACTTGCTCTAGGTATCTTAACCTGGCCTCTGACATTAACAGAACATACAGGAGAGACAGATACATCTCCCAGAGATTGCTGCTACTCTGGAATAAACTTCCAGGGCACATGAAGTAGAGCTCCTCACTGAACCCTATTCAAGCACAACCTGAGTAAGTGGATGGGAGACTGCAAATTCACCTTGGGGGTTGTGCCCATGTCCGTCATGCCCAGGGGTAGTCTGTGTTTATCATAGATGGGCTCTGCAAATTACGTCCATCTACCCAAATTGAGGCAATTTGGGATTAACATGGCTAGGCTTGCAAGGGCTATAGGGTCGCTAGCCTAGTAACCTGCTATGAACCCACAAAATCTTTCAAAGACAAGCTATCCCTAGGCCCCATTCAAATCTGAACAGGCAATATCACAGTCATGTGTTTCATAAATAGAGAGGGGAGGCTGGGGACACTTTTATACCACCTATATAGACTAGCAATGGATATTTGGCTGATTGTCCAGCAAGTGAAGGTAGCACCTACAGCCTCTTACATCACTGGTCAGGACAATCTACAAGCAAACTCTCTTAAGTAGAACATCCTGGACCTCAACAAATGAATGCTGAAAGGGGAAGTCTTTTTTGATTCTCTCCCCAGAGAGATTTTTTGCTTCAAGAAAACAGGCAGCTAAGCAAATTCTGCTCAAGAATCCAGCAGAGTTAGCTCACGGTGAACAGACAATTTCTTTCAAATGCACAGACTCTTTCTCAGTGCTTTATCACTGGTACTCCTGTTCTTCATGGTATTGGTAAAGCTGGGGTTGGGCAGGCCAAGTATGATACTCATTGCTCCTTTCTTGTCCAACCAGCATGAGTGGTGGGGGGGGGTCCAGAGCACCAAAACATTTCCACTGCTCATGTACCTTCTAATGCAGAACAAAGGGTCTGTTATCCATTCCATTCTGTAGTGAAGACACCTAAGCTAACAATGTGGAAAATTGGATACTGACTCCTTCCTCTCAATCTTACTCCTGAGATGTAGTATTCATTCTGAAAGAGGCTAGAAAATGAGTACTAGAAAGTCATGTAAAACAAAATGTAAAAGGTTTTCTATCTGTTGCCAGTCTAATGGTATTCTGTTTTTACAGACAGATTTACATCAAGTACTTGAATCTCTGTCCCATCTCTTCAAGCAAGAACTTTTGGGTCTATATTAATTCATCGAAGGTTCACTTCAGCAAACTTTTCTTCATTGAACCCTAACCATCAAATGTTCACTTCAGTGGACGTTCATAACTGTGACAAATTTACATAGGGAAAGGAAGCAGTTGGCCAGCAGCACAAATTTACCCTTTTCCACACTGTAGTGCAATCTGGAAGTTGGTATATTTAGTTAGGGGGGGATGTGAAGCCACTTTGGTGGGTGTTGCATACTGTGGTGTCTGTTCCGGTGGTGGTTTGGCCAAGTGCAGAGTTTTCCTGTTTAACTAGTTTTTTGATGAGAACATTCGTTGAAGTGCATGTTCGACAGTTAGGGTTCACTAAAGAAAGGTTCACTGAAGTGAACCTTCGATGAATTAACATAGACCCGAACTTTCTTATTCCAGTCTCCAGGTCTTTGCTTCGGCTGTCTCAGCCTACGTCACTGCGCTCACCCTCCTACAAATTTATTCACACCCCTACATAAAACAGTTCTTGAGGTGGATAATATGGCTTAGACCACCCAGGAGGGACCTTTCCCCCTCCTGGGACTTGAATTTTGTACTTGAAAACCCTACTCTTCCACCCTTCAGGCCAGTGGCATCAGCCCCTTATTAAGCTACTGATACGGGGAACAGCCCTGCTGTTAGCACTCGCATGAGCCTAGCTTGTTTTAGACTTTATAGCCTTAATGTGCAAGGGACCATTCTTAGTCTTCCACAGGGACAGAGTTTCCTTGAAAGCCAGGCCCTCCTTTGTGCCCAAGTTAGTCTCAGAAGCTTGTTTGAATCAAGCTGTTAGCTTCCCTGTATTCTTTCCAAACCCCTAGAGCAAGGGGGGAAGAGAATCTTACACTCCCTGGATGTACTCAAACAACTAAGATTTTACATTTGCAGGACAAACATCCCAAACAGATCTGATCAGCTCTTGGTAGCATTCGCCTCTCCTTCCAAGCCTGAAGAATGAGCTCCTATGGTGGAATAACACTATACAGCATACCATTTCAAAATGGATAGCAAACTGCATTAAGTTCTGTTACTCTCACCATGGAAGATATTTACCTGAAAGTATTAAAGCATACTCCACCAGGCAATGAGCAACTGCCACTACTTTTCTCAAAGGAAGTCCCTACACTGGCCATCCGAGAGGCAGACACATGGAACTCACTGCACACCTTTATAAAACACTGTAACCTAGCCATTGTCTCCATGGCTGGAGCAGGTTTCGCTTCTGCAAGCCTACAAAACTTTATTTCCTAGGGTCATACAGTTAACTTGCCATCCTCCTGTTAGCTTTGGTAGCCCTCCCAAGTATCAGAACTGCAACACTGACTATGAAGAACATAGTAAATTTGTCTCACCAAATTGTAGCTGTTCGAGTAAATCAGTGTTGCAAGTACGCCCTCCCACCCTCTAACCCCTGTATCTGCTGACAGCTTGTTTCTCCCCTTGCTGGGTGCAAGGGGTAGAGCAGTTCTCTGCAGATAGTCCTCTTATCTCTGTCATCCTCTCTCTGCCATCTATGATTTTTCTCCTCTTCATTCAAATTCAGAGAGCTGGGGAGGTTGTGCTGTCCTCAGACAAGTGACTGGTTGTTCAGTGCTTAGAAAGACCTTAAGAAGGTGCCGACAGATGCCTTTCTTGTACATTGACTTCCAGATGTTGGTTGGCTGGTGTCTGTTGGCTAGAGATGATGCAAAGTCTCTGGAAACTGAGCCAGTCCGAGATTTCTGTATGGCAGGAAGAACTAAAAATCAGTACTGCAACACTGATCTACTTGAACATCTACAGTTATGGTAACTGAGACACAGCTGTACTTTTTCTGATATTGACATGAATGTAAGAGACTGCTTTTCTGTACTGTATTAGTCTGTATTTTTGTTTATAATTGGAATTTGTGTTTTTAGGGATTTGCATGGATGAATTATGTTTTACAGTACTGCATATTTAGTGAAATGTTTTGTAGTTTTCCCTTTATATTTTGTTTTACTTTTTAAGGTTGATGTTATAGTTTGTAGATGTATTTTTGATGCTTACATTTTGAAATACATATGTGTACCTGTTCCACTCCTTTTTGTGTTCAGGGTGAGTTTTTAATCTTACGTGAGTGTGGCTGTTTGTATAATCTGTTCTCACATACATGCATATGCACGTACACACATAAATGTGTGTGTTTATATATTCGTATACATGCATATGCATGTTTATAAGTAATATGTAAATAAGTGTGTAAGTGTACACATGCATATATATGTAAGTTGTAATTTCTGACACAACATAGTACTTTTTTGTCTAGTCTTCAACTGTGGTATTCTACTTTGCAGTTCAAGATGAAACACATTTTGATCATCCAGCATTGTTCTGGGTAATAAGCAACATAACAGATCTGTACTACTTTGACTGGAGCTATGACATGGAGGATCTTTGTTCAGTTGTGAGACTACTGAGTTTATTCATAGTCCTGCATTTCATGGAACTCTGACAGGAATCTGAGAAGAGCAGTGTTGCACCTGTATTTAAATCAGCAAAGGATGAACAAGCAGTACTGGTTTCAAAACTTCTCGGCCCAGAAACAAAATGCCGTCAGCAGTTTTGTACATCTTCAATGGCATAAAATCAGTTAAAAGTAGTGGAGGTATGTGCAGAGCAATTTGTATATACGTAAAGTCAGGAATGGTGTCAGGCATTTTTGGCAAGTGGTTGTCAGCTCATGTTTATATTACGCTGTTGAAAACAATCAACAGCGTAAGAATCAACACGAAAATGTCGAAACCCCCGAACATCAAACAAAAAAAAAACCCAAAACACAACACAAATTGCTCTATGCAGGGGGGCAAGCCCCTTTGCAACCCCCCACACCCACCACTACTTAAATATACCAACTCCGAGATCGCACTACATTGCAGTAAACGGAAATCTACCCTTATGGAGATTTCCATTTACAAGCGTGATGACTTTCGCTTTCGACATTTTGGTGCCGACAATTGCAGCTTCGATATTGTCGGCCTTCGACAGGGTGAAGTAGACCCATCAGCTCAGACCTGCACCCATATCTTGATATCTTTGAGAACTTACACTAAGCTGAGTCCGCTGGCCTGCAGCTTTCCCAGATTGTATTAATGTTTCTTCTTTCATGGTAAAGAAGGAGAGTTGTCATAATGTTTAAGGTCTTAACATCACAGATACAAGGTACAGGGTTTGTTTCTGACCTCTGGTTATTGGCTAAGCTTGTAATAGTTTGCTGAGTTTATCCTAGTAGTTACCTATGATTATGAACCTGTGAGTATCCCTGTATGTATACCATGTTTGAGTTTTTATACTGTTAGAAAGGAGGAAGATATGAAAGCTGGAAGCAGAGGAGAGAGAAGGCAAGGGCCATACTAATGGAATATATTTATAGGCTTGTGCAGGAGGAGGTGAGATAGGAGGTGCACTGTGTTGTTGTGGGGGATAGATTCCCATTTTCCATATTTTTTTATGAGGGAGATTAAGGATTTAATAATGGTAGAGAGAGTAGTAGAGAGGGTTAAGGAAGAGTTAAGGAACATACAAACATATGACAGAGGAGATATGCAGAACAGTATGGTAGCCTGAGATTGAGGAGAGACACTTTATACCTTGAATAGACTCAAAAGTGAGGGGCCAGAAATCCATGAACCATCTGTCATCCTGGTCTGAAGGACCTAAGTTATCCCCTCCTCTGTGTTGGACCTGGAAGGGGGGGGGGTACTCTGATGGTGTGGAGGAGGAGGAGGTGACTGAATGGTCTGAGCTGATCTTGTCAGCAAGTCTTGTACCTGCTGGAGGAGTGATTGCAATGGGTACAGGTGCCTTTGCACTGCCTCAACCAGATCCAGAAACTCATGGTGCTTGTGCTTACCAGGGGCCCAATGGAGTAGAGTTACCGCTCACACCCTCTGAAGACATCCTCTGCTGGGCATGAGGAGGTATTGCACATTTCTTCATTTGGGAGGCATGCAGCTGAGCTGCCCTAGGACTTTCTGAACTTGCAGAAAAAAGTAATGTGAAAGGGAGAGGAAAAAACAAAAAGATGAAAACAGCAAATAGACTCTAAAGTGTTCTGTAAAAATTATGTTTTATTTAATAAAAACATTTATTCATCTACTCAGAAATTAAGCAATGTTACATACTTTGCACTTCTGTTAACTAGTTCATGACTGTACTTTCTGCTGCTTCTGTGATATGAATTAATAACTACTTTATTTTGTTAGATGAGATGTCAAACAATGTTCAGTTATAGTGACAGGTACGATTTCCGTTAGATAATGCTTTCACTAGCAAAACAGTTGTCATTGATATAGCACAGTTCCTTCCACTTCAGTATTTCAGTTTATTACTGTTCCTTCTACTTCATTTCATTATAATACGTTTTCCATTAATATCTCAAATAAAGTATCTACTGATCTGATTGTGATAACTTACCAAAATGAAACTTGGTATTGCATTAATCAGTGGAATCATTTTAAAGGACTTATTATGTAATATTATTCATTATTTTTCATACTGAAAAATGCATCAGACTGAACAGTCTCAGCTGATGCTGTTTGTTGCTGTTTCAAATTTCTTCTGGTGCTGTGGAGATGGAAAAAAAATAGGAGAAAAAAAGGCTGCTTACTCCTCCTATTTGTGTTTGCACGTGCGTGCAGATTGTGGCTAAAAGCAATACAGTATTTCCAACATGTGTTATACTTAATACATTTTGTAACTCTTGTCAACATCCCACATGCATCATTTTCAGAAGCAGTCCAGCTTCTTTGTTTTTGAGGATATGCAGTATGCTACTGTGAAAAATGTGTGACTGGGGTGGGGATTTAGTAAACTCCATGTAGGAATAGTGGGAAGCCCACACGGAGTGTACTGTGGCTGTGTCTGTGGCTCCCCTCGGCAGCACGCTTTGCATATTAATGAAGGCATGCTACTGAGAGAGAGCTGTGTAACACGGTTAGAGAATCAGTGTAGGGGGTGTTTTACAGTGCCCAGAGATTAGTTCAGCTGGGCCAGAAGCCCATTTTCATTGGAGACCCGAGGAGAAAAAAAACACACACAAGTGTCCAATACATTAAAGTCACATTCCAAGATAACATAATTAAAATGCATCAGGTTAGGTGATATAAAGTAAAATAGATACACATAATAAAGTATGATTAATGAACAAATAATTGCAATATATTTTCTTTATATTTTTCATAAAATCTGGTTTGCCGTTAGCTAAGCTCTGCTAAGCCGAGCAATGCTTAAACAGGACCGTTTTAGCAGTACTTAGCAACTCACAGCCCCAGTTAGTTGGTTTGGGCACTACTAAGCAATGCAAGTTTGCGTGGTGTTAAGCTTCATGTAGCATTTTTAAAAATGGTCCAATGTCAGTAAAGGGCGGGAAAACAGCCTTATTTAAGCTGAACAGATGGGAATAAAGCCAGGACCTTTTGAAGTTTGACCAATGAAATAACTATGGCAGGAGTTGGCGAGGTTGCGCACTTCTGGGTGAAGCAGTGGGGCATATTGGATTCCAGGGTCATGGTTGGATTGCTAGTGAAAGACCATGACATATGGCTGCTGCAGGGCCAGTACCACGGGTCAGAATACAAGTCAGAGGCCTGAGACCAGCTGGCACGTGACCTCACCAGTGCAACTGGTATCCCCCGCACAGGTGAGCAGGTGCGTCACCACTACAACAACTTGAAGCATAGGAAAGGGGAACTCTTGGCCCAGTGGATTCAAGATGCTCAGACGACAATGCCCCACAACTTTGTAAGTATAGGAAGCATTGATTTACCAAAGTCTGCTATAAAAAACTGATAGACAGGTACGCATAATGGTGTGTTTCTCTTCCCCCGCTGCAGAGGAGAGAGCTTGCAACCTGGAGGCCCATGCAGGGCACCTGGCCAGGTTTCACTGAGAGTGTCGTGAGTTACAGATATGTCTTGCAATATATACTAATATAATTGAGAACGAGTACAGTAGTAACTGCCAGTAGGTATTTTGTGTTTTGAGTGTACTGCAATGAATATGTTCATAGACCTGGACTGGTAAAAGTGAGTAATGCCAGGTACAGTTCAATATAGATGAAAGCATGAAACCTGCTAATGTGAAGGAAAGAAATTTCCTACTGCATTATTAATGTTAAGGATTAACAAGTGTATACTGTATTAATAATAATGTTCTGGTAATGAAGTACAACTGCATTCATAATGTGAAGGGAATAAATCAACTGCATTCATAATTTTCAGGAAATGAAGTACAACTGCAGTCATAATTGTTAAGGAAATAAAGTTAGTACTGCATATATGGTGGAATAACAGCTGTCTTTCAATGCCTGCATTATTTCAATTGTTCAACAATAATGACTGTTAGATGTATACCAATCACTGTTTCATGTCACCCCTAATAAAGGTATGTTGTGCCAAATGTGTATATTTTGGGCTGTTGGTCAAGAAATTGATTATTACAACTGCTGTGAAGTAAACACTGGTGTAATACAATGAAGTGGCTGAAGGTTGGCTGATAAAGAACTATTTTGCTAAAGTGTAAATGTGGAGCTGCACTACAAGATATAATGCATTATAATGTTTGATCTGCACTAAGATCTGCACCTAGAATAGTAATGTATAAGGTATTGTATTGTGTTTCTCTCAGCACTGTCTTGTGTTAACTTTGCATTTCAGCTGTATGCATTCCTGAATGTAGTTACGCTGCTTCAGGCAAGTATGAAACTCTAATAGCTGTAGACTGCAAATATACCATCTGCAACTGTATATAGGGTCAGGTAGCAAACCCAGCACCCTGAAATGGTCTGTACACATCACAAATAATCCCATCCACTAGGGTTTAAATGTGTACACCTGCATTCCAAATATTAATAGAGTTCTATTACTATCTCTGTCTTGCATGAATCTCGTGCATGTGTGTTCAACTGTCACTGCAGTCTTGTGTGACACTCTACTTATATTACCAGGTCAGACTTTTATCAGGTGAGCTCTAGGCACATATCAGTCAATCTGCACACAGCAGTGACTCAGTAGTTTAATTTGATAAACAATATGTATGTTGTTCATTTTGCCACACACAGACTGGGGTTTGAATCCAAGGACAAGTACAACTATAGATTTATAGAAACAGACAAGTACCACTGAATATTTATAGAAAGTTATGTATTGTTAATAGATTTTCTCCCCACAGGACTTACAGGTAAATATATGTCTGTAATAGCTGTATGAATGGTAAAGTAATTTCTGTGTCCAGATGTACTTGTATGTCAACAGCATTGCCCAGCAAGGTGATAAGATTTCATTAAATAAACCATCAACAAGTACACTACTATTCCTAGTTAATAAGACAAAATAAAACTGTTAATTGTTGGCATGGCTGTATACCTGGAGCTTTTTTAAATGTTTGCTGATAGTCTAACCCCATGCCTGCCAAAGATGGCAGGATAAGTGTAAACTGTCTGTACTTTGCATGATACATGTCTCTCAAGTGTCACGCTCTCACAGAAAGTGACCACTGTTGCCAAAACCCTTGGACACAGATATAACATCCAGTTGAAGTATGTCAGTAGCACACCCACATTGCAGCAGTGCACAGTACACCTTGGTAGTCATATATGTTCCCCTGACATGTAATAGTCCCCTGTAGTTTTGTACCTGCAAGTATTGCAGCTTTGCCCATACTGTCCCATGTGGATAGCTTGAGAAGTATGTACATGCTACAGAAGCTATAGGCAGACCTGTAGATTATAGAACAGTACTGTTGCAAACAATATAGCCTATAATGTTGTTAATGGAATGTCTTTCTCTCTCCCCCATCCTTATCTGCATCACAAATTGTTATTGTTACACTATGGGTATGGTTTCTTTCCATATATGTTCTCAAAACCTAATGTTGGGCCTTGTGTTTTATTATTGTTATACATTACAATGGTTGCATACTAACGTACCTTGTTGAAATACCAATGTTGTTGGCCTTTTGCCGTAACTGTTACTGGCATGTTGTTAAAATACTGACTGTTACTCCATTTATTCTTGTATTCTGTATGCTATGCAATATTATCATTGTGAGTTAATTGAAACACCCTTGCATGCTGTTATAACTAATGTTTAAATGTGCTGTACTTGACTAATGTATACACTTTGAAAAAAACCTCATCACCATAGCACAAGTGGGTAGTCCAGTTCCTTTGGATCCACCCCACCTCAACTGGCCGTGGCACCAGGTCCCAGCACATCTGGGACCCATCCTGGAGCTGCTCTCTCCACTGGTCCTGCACCACCCACGGGTGGAACCACCTCAGTGGACGGGGCCTGTCCCCCCTGGGAGCGGGCGTGGAGAGGGAGTGCTCACTCCCAGGCAGCTCCCAGGGATGGTGAGCAGGATTGTCCAGCGTGATTTGGACAATCAACTGCACCAGATTGAGGGCAGACTGGTGCATCCGGAGTGGCAGGGCTGACCTGGCGCCCAGCCCCCAGCAAAGCCACTTTCAGGTCTGTGAAGGAGCAGTGGTGACTGCCCATTGGTGGGGAGCTCAGTCCCACTGCTGCTGTCTGGGGTCACTTGGTTCTCCAATTCCACAGCACCGTCCCCATCCAAGCTGTTCACCCCCTTGTGTCATACACTGCCCGTTTTCTGTCTTGTCTGTTTGCAAATGCTACCTCTTGTACCCAACATACCTCCACACACATACCTATATCCCTTCCCCAACATTTCACACTCTCCTTAAAAAAAAAAAAAAAAAAAAAGGGCATCTGTCCCACAAAATAATATCACCCCATACATCGCTCTCCATTTTGCACCCACGTCCACTGGAAACGCTTGAAACATTACATGCATCAATCAACACATTTATGATGCCCTCAGAGGCTTCAAATTCCAAATTGTCTGCAACCTGCCCGACTGTTGCTGTAGAAGAAATGGAGAGCTATGGTCTTTTCCTACACCCATCCTGCACATCCCTACCTGCTTGTCACAGTTTCCACCTGCTTGCCCCCATTTTACCACTTTCCTATCACCCTTTTTTCTTTACTTTTTTTAAAATTAGCGCAGGTGTGACACCCGTGCACTGGCCCAGTAATCAACGAGCCTCAGTCCTCACCACTAACACCAGTAAGGGGCGTCCACATTGGGAAGATACTGTACACACCACAACATGGCAGGCCATGGGCATGTGGTCCCGTGAGGGACGCCGACCCAGCAGACACCAGTCACTGTCAGCAAGTAGTACCACATCTGACCCTGGGCATGGTGCCAGTGCCACTCCTTGCAGAACCATTTCCACATGTTTGTGGCCAGAGACAGTGAACTGCACATTCTGCCATGTATGGGTCACAGCTGTCCCAACATACCCTTGTGTAGGACTAGCACATGCCTTGACTGTGTACAGGCACACACATCACTGTCACATGCATTTCAACACCAGACACACACAGCTCCTCTCCTTGGCCCAGCTGACCAGCACCCCTCCAGACACACACACACTCTCTCTCAATTGCCAGTTCTGAGATTAGAACCCCTACCTATCTCATTGTATGTACTATAGTGCTACGTATTTATTCGGGTCTACTTTAGTTCAGCGAACGATCAGATGATCGAATGCTGTTAGGTCAAACAGTAAGTATCGAACCGGCAAAATAGCGAATGGCCGGAACAGCAAATTGTTTCCCAGGGAAAGAAATTGCTGGGCCTGCCATCCGGGTTGTGCCGTTTCCTTCACTGTAGTGCAATCTCGGAGCTGGTATATTTAAATAGGGGGGTGTGGGGGACACAACCCCCCACTTTATTTAGTGTTTAGTGGGGGGGTTTTAAATTTATTTATTTATTTATTTTGTTTGGGTAATAGCGATTTTTTCCCCCATGGGAAAAAAAATCGCTGTTCTGGTTGTGAGCTGTTTTGAGTGTTCGAGATTTAGGGGTCGATATAACAACGTTCGATCGTCTGATCATTCGTTGTTATAATATAGACCCATTTATTGCATGCACCACGGAGCTTGTGTACCTGGAGAGTGTCTGACTGTGCATCTAAGGTGGATAACACCAGCAGGCCCTGTAAAGTAATCCAGTGGGGGGATTAACAGCATGGAACAGGCCTTAAAAATGTATTGGCATTGCACACACACAGGCAAGACATACACACAGCTTCACTTTTACTTGCAAACACGCACTGAGTTGCTGTTGTTGAGATTAGAACCACTACCTATCTAGCTGTATACAGTAGAGTGCTACGTACTTATCGCATGCGCCACCAGGCTTGGGTGTCTGGAGAGTGTGTAACTGTGCATCTAAGGTGGATGACATCAGCAGGCCCTGTAAACTAGGCCAATGGGGGGTGTCACATGCACAGGCTTTAATGTGTGCTGGCATTGCACACACACAGGCAAGAAATATACACAGCAGCAAGGGGATATACTTAATTACACACACACGCACACACGCACACACACACACACACACACACACACACACTGAGTTGCTGTTGCTGGGATTAGAACCACTACCTGTCTAGTTGTATACACTTTAATGCTACATAGTTATCGCATGTGCTATGGAGCTTATCAATTTGGATAGTGTCTGCCACTGCTGTTGGGGTGGATGACAGCTGCTGACAGGGAAGCCACTGTTGTGAAGGACACTAGTCACAGGGCCATAAAATGAGTGACCATTGCACAGACATAGGTCTGTTGGGCATGTGTATTCTGTGGTATGTGGAATATATACACTAACACACACAAGGTGGCTGATGTGAGATGAGAACCCCTACCTACCTATTACACACTAGAGCTCACCGTACTATTTGCACAAGCTACTGGTTACAGTTGGTGTATGAGTGGCTGCAGCACTACATCACTTTATGCCTTTCTGGGTCTCTCTCTCTCTCTCCCCCTCTGCCTCTCTGTATATGTTGTGTGTGTGTGTGTGTGTGTGTGTGTGTGTGTATGTATATATATTCACTTTATAATCTCAAAATACTGAAATATCGAATTTCAGTATCTCGAGACTATAAAGTTGAAAAATCAAAAACCCGAAACTTTAAAACTGTGAAATTCCAAACCACGAACGTCACATAAACAAAACACTACACCACACAAATACACCTACCCGCCGACACTACAAAAAACCAAACCAACACACACACAGCAAAGCTAACACACTCACAAACTTGCTAAAGGCAGGGGGAAAGCCCCCCTGCCCCCCCATGTTGGTGGCTGCACACCCCACCCCTACTTATATATACTAACTCCAAGGTTGCACTAAATACGTAAAACTCACCACACACACACTAAAATAACCTACCCAATACCCTTACAAAAACTCCACTTGCCTCAAACCCCAGTTAAATCCACAAACCGCACCACACGTCACGTATGCAAACACATAACAGTGAATGCAACATTTCCGCATTCGCTATTATGCAATTTTGCTTAACTGAACTTGCGATTTTATAGTGTTGAAATACTGAAATTCAATATTTCAGTATTTTGAGATTATAAAGTGAAATTTTATATATATATATATATATATATATATATATATATATATATATATACACATTTATATTAAGCTCAACAGAACCAGATATATCTTATATGTGCCACATATGGGTAGATAAGGGTAATCATGTCTGATGGGGATAGGGAGAGGCAGTTAAGGTATACATAGTTGTCTGTACGCACAGAGATATATGGGCATCACAATTCTATAGTCAGATGTGGGTTCAGACATGGGCTGAAATTAGCTAAATGTAGGAGCATGCCCAGTATGACCATCAATATGTACAATGGGATGCCAGGTCAGACCTACCTGTACTCCAGTCCAGGATTTTGTGTGCTACAGCCAATTGTCTGCTGAACCTGATTAAACAGTCCAGCACCTTCCTGATTTAATGCCTGAGGGATTTCCTGGCTGTGAGCTGTCCATAATATCTGATCCATTTCTAGGGTGTGTACAGTGTGTATTGGACTGAGTAGAGTTTTGCATACTATGTCTGTTACATTTTACATACCACTGTGATTTCTTGGTACGTCAGTGGCAGATCATTATAGATTGATGTGAGGAACCGCTGACAGATATTTGGGTTACCGACTCCATACACTGCAGGGGAACCCATGCTACTGCACGAACTGTTCTATTCTGCACTTTCTACATTTGTGTGACCAGTAGTTACTTCTTCTCCTTATATGTGGGCCTTTGTCCTGCCCTGCTCTAGTTTCCTGGCTTTGCCCACAGTTGCTGCTGTATGTAATGATAGGTATGCTGTGACTATGGTAAGAGATGTAACACCACACCCAGGGTTATAACACCTCTGACTGTCCCTGTTTTGCTGGTTGTCCAGCATTGTGCTCCATATGTCTGCTCTAGTTCTCAGACAGTTTGTGTTGTACTGTTATTATGTACATGATGCCCGTACCTCTCAAACTCTTACAGCCAAATATCTGGACAGGGCCATGTATAACAGTGGGACACAGGCCCAGACATGGGGACAAGACTTTAATATTGCTGTTACAAACGTAGACAGTTGGTAGAATGGTTTTGTATTGGCATGAATTTTCTGATGGGCATGAAGTCTGCATCTCAACTGTCTGTCATTTTTTTTCACAGCAACCTTTATTGATTTGCCAATAGTTTGCCAGAAAACTGCAATGTTATGACAAACGGAACAGATATATGAAACATACATGTGAACATTCTGCAAAACTCTCTACATTTGTGAGGTATGAAAGGTACCCACTGACTTGTAAGTACTGACACAGTTATGTGACAGCCTTTATATCCTGGTGCTACACTGACTTGTTACAACATGCTGTTGTACTAGCCACCATCTAGGTTACTCAGAGCTGTATACTGTCCATATCTGTGGCCCCTTGTCCCTCCAATGTCTCTGTCCAGCTTTATTGCAATAAGAAATACTGACATATGGACAGTGTGTAGAACTACCATAGGTGTAGCTCACATGAAAAACAGTAGGCTCAGCCAGTCTCGAACCATGTATCCCATCTACCATGGTAATGTACCTAGCCCACTAAGCCATGACAGCCACCACACAGTGCAGTTTGCATCCTGACACTATCAAGCACAGACTTACATAGCACATTGGACCCCTGCATGTTGGGGAAATAGCACGTCACCAGGTTGAGTGGGTCAGCCCAGGGATTGTGTGGTCTGCTGCTGTTACCTTGCAAACGTACTGTTACTTCACTTGTATGGGAACATGGGTGTGTTGGGGGTAGGGGACGCTGGCATTGACAGGTATCTGTCCTGTGACCCCACTGTTTGTAATTCCCTGGCATAGTGCGGTGGGTTTTGCTGGCTTGGGGCCTACTGCATATTATGAGTCGGCAAGTATTGCACAGAAAGTTCCTGTTGTCTCACATAGCTGTCAGTTGTCTGCAGCTATCCCGGTAGCCCACTCTATTCTCTTGCATACATGCGGCAGGTCCATACATATGCTACCACAGTCTACTACCCCATTAATTTGTTGTACAGAACATTGACTTACCTTGTGCCTGCAGCAGTTGAGATAACAGTGCTTCAGGGCTGTCTATGTCTGATGCACGCAGTACACAGCCAATACACGGTAAGGTACAGGTTGTGTGGTGTAGCTGGCATCCTTTTTACTATGTATGCGAGTTGGACTGAGGTGTCAGTCCATAGGGACCCTAGGTTGTCAGTGCATGTGCTATGCGTTGCCTCTTTGCCAAGGCCAGGGCATACTGGGCAGATTTACATCGGCCTACAGGGACAGGCTCAGAGGGTTCTTCCGAGTCCCTCTGTGGCTTTGGGGACCTTGGCACTGGTGGGGGACTGTGTGTCCCATCCCTTTGATGTTCCTGCTGCAGCTGTTTCCGCAGGATCATATTGTGTAGCATAGCACATACTGTGAACATGTGTGCACATGTGGCTGGAGAGTACTGCGGGGCGGGCCTCCACCAGATATATTGAGGCAGCGGAACCTTGACTTGAGCAGCCCAGACACATGCTCTATGATGTTCCTAGTTTGTACATGTGCCTCATTATGGCATTCTTCAATAAGTGTGTGTGTGCATTTCTGATGGGTGTCATCATCCACGGTTCCACTGCATAACCAGCATCCCCCAGTAGATGGCCCTGTGGGATGTCCTCCCTGGCAAACTTCTGGTACAACTGTGAGGCATGCCAGATGGTGGGGGTTGTGATAGCTGCCATTCATTATTAATGATAATGCCCTAAGCATTGCTCATGACCTGGCAGTTGGAGTGATACCCCTTGCAGTTGACGTAGACCCTACCCACTTCGAGTGGTGCTTTGATGTGCACATGAGTGCAGTCTATGGCACCCAGTACCTCAGAGTAGTGTGCTACATGGTGGAAATGATGCATATTGCTGACCCTCTCTTCAGGGGTGAAGGGTGGGTAAATGTGCTCACTGGGATGTGTTTGCATGGCAACCAGGAACTGGTGGAGTACTTTGGATGCAGATGCCTGTGAGACCCCCCCCCCCTTATGGTTCCAATTGGTCTTTGAAAAGTACCTGTAGCAAATATTCTAAGGGCATCACATACCTTTGTTTCCACTGGGATGGGTTCCCCTCTGTTGGCTCTAGGCCTGAGCTGAAGGTGGCAGAGCTCATTGAGTTCTTGTAGTATGTCCCTGTCCACCCTGTAGTGCTCTACAGTCTCCAGCTCATGTAGCACCTGGAAGGTTACCCTGGGCCTGAACACTCTTCTCCTTTTCAGTCTGGGCCTGTTGTCAGCATCATCACTGAAACTATCCAGTCTCTAGCTAACTCTTTACCCCCTGTATCCTCTAATCTGCCTTCCTCCATAAATAGTTCACCACCCACTTTCCAACTCCAACCTGTGCCTACATCCCTGATATGTACCCTCCTTCAGAAACTTAAACCCTCTACCCCCTCTGCTGACTGATTACCTGCTAAGTATCTTCAAATAGCAGCTAAAGTTATTGCCTACCCTATCTCTATCCTAATCAATAGAACCATTACTGAAGGCACCATCCCTACCATCTGGAAAGTCTCTCATATAATTCCCCTACACAAAGGTGGTAACTCAATTGAACTTCCCAACTATCGTCCAATTGCCCTTCTCTCTCCCATAGCTAAAATTATGGAAAAATGTATTCACTGGCAACTTCTAGACCACCTTCTCCATAATAACATTTTAGCTAGCTCTCAACATGGCTTTCGACCTTTCCATAGCACCACCACTGCCCTCCTGTCATTTTCTGACCTCATTAACAAACAACGTAATAATAACACCCTGTCCTCTGCTATCTTTATAGATCTTTCAATAGCATTCGACATGGTTAACCATCAACTACTACTGAATATACTTAAGTCTCTTTCCCTCAGTACTCAAGCCCTACAGTGGTTCAAGTCCTACCTAGACAACAGGCTACAGGCAGTGCTTTGGGACAATACTCTATCCTCCCTCCTTCCTGTCTCCCTTGGTGTACCCCAAGGTTCTATTTTGGGTCCTCTTCTATTCTCTATCTTTATAAACGATTTATCTATTAGTATCCCCCGTGCTATATCCATACAATATGC
Source organism: Protopterus annectens (assembly GCF_019279795.1). Taxonomy (NCBI): domain Eukaryota; kingdom Metazoa; phylum Chordata; order Ceratodontiformes; family Protopteridae; genus Protopterus; species Protopterus annectens. Next base: position 1,385,102,004 of record NC_056741.1, read on the forward strand.
AGATGACACCACACTAATATCCTCAGCTACAGATCCTTCAGAACTGCAGTCCCTCACCCAAAATGTCTTTGTGCATGTAGAGGAATGGTTTTTACAGCGTTGTCTCCTCCTTAACCCTAAAAAGACTAAACTACTGCTGTTTACTCCCACACAAAAATCCTCCCCACTTCACTATTAAATCTAAAACTGGTACAGTTATATCCCCTGATACTAACACTAAACTCTTAGGAGTGACTATTGACCATAACCTCAACTATGACACTCACATCAATACCACAATAAAATCAGTTCACCGAGAACTAGGCTCTCTCTATAGAATTAAACCCTTCCTTACTCCCAATGCCAGTACTGCCATTGCCCACACCCACCTTATCTCAACACTCTTTTTTGCCTCTCCTATATATACAAACCTATCTAAAAGCAACCTCAACAAGCTGGCAACCTCTTACAACAACATTGCCAGATTTGCTACCAGCTCCCCATTTAGAACCCACCACTGCCTAAATCTAATCAACTGGGTTGGCTAGAATTCCAAAATCAAATTATTTTTCACCAACTGGTTATTTCCAACAAAATCATGTATTATCCAGGCAATATACCAATTCTCACAAGTCTAATCGGCCCATATAAAAATCGAACAAACCTGCACTCTGCAAACAAACTACTCATAACTACCCAAAATCCTAACAATAAAGCAGGAGAATCCCTTTTCTCTGACATTGTGGGAAAAAGCTGGAATGTACTTCCTAGTGTAGTCACATCTCTTTCTTCTATTTCTCTATTTAAAAAGAAACTGAAGTCATACCTTACAACCCATTGGCTATGTCTCTGTACTAATCCCGACTAGAGTATCTCTTACTGTTACCCTAGGCTACTACCACTTATATCTCTCTTCACAGCCACTTAAGGCCCCTACACTTGACTTTCTCTTATTGCAACTAGGAACAACTGAATTGGCCTTCTTTCTGACTTATCTTTACTCACTACCCTTATACTAATTCCTCCAATTCTGTTATTATCTGGCCTGTCCTCCTGTTCCTGTTTATTACTTTGCTTTGGTATCTACCCACCTTTCTAAATCCTCTCTCTTTATTTTCTTCTTCTTGCAAAAAAAAAAAACATTGGAATGGAACACCTGTTATTGTCTTACAAGTATGCTGTAACTGTAGTTTCCTGCTTTCCTGCTCTGTTTTTGTGCATGTCTTTTTATGGAGCTTTTCTCCCTGGGCCTCTACTGAAAATGGACATATATCCAGTTAGACTAGCCCGGTCAACAAATGTAAAATAAAATAAATAAAATAAATAAATAAATCACTGACCTCAGCCTCAAGTGCATACAGATGTAGCAGAGCAGCAGCAGCCCCTAGCATTTTGTCAGTTAAAATTTCCAAGTGTGTACGCCATTGGGTGCAGAGTATGTGGGAAAATCAGATTGTAGGGTGTATGCATACTTTATAGTGGTGTGCTGTAGATGCAGCCTGTGTGATTGGCTCATTATGCTGCATTCCACCTGATGGGTATAGCATTGGGGGTTTGAATGGGCCATTGTCTGTTGAACAGGGCTTATCAGTCATTTCTACCTGACTGGCTTTCCTAGGCTGTTTTTTTCCCCTAATTCTTTCACTGCTAAGCAATGCAGTGCACAAACCCGCGACGCTAGTGTAAACAATGCTTAGCTGTTTTGACACTCCCTCAAACACGGACATACTCAACGTTTCTTAAACCAGCTAAAGCACGTGCCGCAGGGCTAAATACAGCTCAGCAGCATCAGACATGCCCCCTGCTTAGGTGTACTTAGCTGAGCTGCATACACATGCCATGACACCCCCCCCCCCCTTTGATGTCGGCTGTCTGTTGCACTGCTACCTACATGGTTCTAGGCCTACCATGGGTTGTATCTGCGGACACTGTAGCCCTTTTTGTTGTTCAGTAACCCAAGCTCATTTATATACAGCTAATTGCAAATACCCTGGGTATTTCCCTACTCCAGGGCTTGCCTCCTTAGTAACCACTGGCACCTGTCATTGTAAGACACTGCATGCTGCACATTATAATGCAATATTTTTGCAAATATCTAATTTGCATTTTTTTTTTTTTACATTTTTTCTTTTTTTTTTTTTTGCCATAATGGCATGTTTGCGTATCGCTGTGCACTGCACAAATGTAATACATGTTTTTTTTTTTAAATAATTTTTAATGATTTGCATTGCTTTCTGGACTCGCCATAGTTTTGGCCATTAGCATGCCTACAGTGCCATATCCACCCTTTTACAGCCCCTGTTTAATTGTTACAGTCCGGTACACAGTTTCTATCCGCATACATTTCTTACACCAACATGGCACCTACACAGGTGACTTTCTGCTTATTGTATTGCAAATCAACCTCATTTGCATGGATTTCACCAGCTTATGAGGTGATTTGCATTCTGGGAACACTACTGTGTCCGTCCGCACACTCATGCACGCCCCTTCACCCTGTTTACTGCATTGCTCGGTGGCCATGTTCCTTGTTGGGGCCATGCCATTATGCCTACATGGAGAGTCGCTCCATGTAGGCTTTATTGATTTCTCCTCTGGGTGTTGGAAAGTTTCTTTGCAAAATTATTGCAAAAGTGAGAAGGTATCCACCCCAGGAAACCCATTGTGGTGTATCGTTTTGCTTCAAGAAGGGTTTGCTGTTCAACTTTAATAAATTATAACAGCATGTACTGAGCATTCTTGAGCTGACACATTCAGAGGCACCACAGGGTCTGAGGAGGTGAGTTTGCCTAGTTTACCTTTGTAAGATATGCCTAAATGGCACCATAAGTAGTTAATTTCAGGAAGGCCACATTCCTGTACTTGTTGCTAACCTTGCAAACATTTTCAAACTGAACACTCGTAAGGTACAAGGAATTATTCACATTTATGTTCAGCTATGTGTAATTATATAGTTGGCATCATTTCTGTTGTATAGTAATTCATTATTTATTCTTTGAGCTATTCTACATGGTCTAAAGCATTGCAGTGTGTGCAAATGAATGCTTACGCAGTATTATACAGTACAGCTAATTTCTGCACTACCCCCACCCACACTTCCTCTGGCTAGATGTGGTGCCTTGGTGTGTGAGCCATTGCTGAAATGTAGGAAAGGACTGGAAATCCCCCAAAACTATACAGTATCAGTTTACATGGAGTTACAACGTTATGATAGTACAAGTTAATATACAACTTAATTTTTACCAGTGACTAAGCAGTCAACTTTATGAAGTTATTAGTCAGCAACCCCCTTTTCCTGTTTTCTTCATGGGCTCTAGGTGTCTGGTCAACTGTTGCCATCTCTCTCTCTCTCTATTCAATACCAGTCTTCAACATTTTTGATAGTTATGCCTGACTTGTCACAGGTTTTCGCTCTTACAGTACATCCATCTCTTTGCTAGCTACCCTTGTCTCCTTCTTCCTGTCTGTCCCAAATTATCTTCCCCATATTGTCTGCTGTTTTTCTGCACATGTGCCCGAATGACTGTAATCTCTTCTCTTTGGCCTTCTCTGCTGTTGGAGCTACATGGGCTCCTGCTCTAATGTCCTCATTTCTTTGTCTCATCCTTTCTTTGTGCATCCTTCCTCCAGTCTCAGCTACTTTATCTCTATTTCCTCTAGCTTCCTCAACTGCTCTGCTTCACTTCCGAGGCGTCCATTACATACATTAGTACTGGTTGTGCACCACTGTTTTGTACACCTTACTTTTCAGCTTCTTTGGCGTTCTTCTATCATACACTATCCCTGACATTCTGTGCTAGCTGGCTGCAGCCCCTCCGGTTTAAGCTTTGACTTTCTCATTCAGACTTTTCTTCATCCACTCCTCCCAAGCACTTGAAGCTACCACTACAGTGCTCTGTTTCATCCCTTGTTCCTTTAGTCTTGTATTCCATTCCTCAATCCTTTGCTGACATTCTTGCCTGTAATGCCACATCGTCTACATAAAGCAACATTGTTGATCTGTCTACCTGTTTGCTAATGTAGGCCATCACCAGTATGAAAACCAGTGGGCTCAGAACTGAACCTTGATGTATACCCACTCCTCTGAGGACCCCTCTTTGGGTTTGAGCACTGTCCATACTTGTGTCATTGGGTCCGTGTACATAACCTTCACTCATTCTACCAATGTTTTCTGGACTTATAACTGACAGAACTGCCCAAATAAGCTTTCTTTGGACCTTGTTTGCTTTCTCCAAGTCTAGGAAAGCCCAGTTGGGCTGTTTCCTCATCTGTAGCTACTTCTCCACTGTCCGCCTTATTTTGCAACAGATTGGTTCTGATGTTCCTGAGCTGAATCCGAGCTGCTCATCTCCCATCTTACATTCTGTTTCACCGTGTATTCATTTATCAGTCATCCTCTCCAGAACTTTCTTCAGTGTGATAGTTTGATACCTGTGTACTGTCCACAGTTGTGAATGTCCCCTTTGCTATTTTACTCTGGCAGTGGTATTCTTATTCTCCAGTCATGTGGGACACTTCTTTCTCTCCATAATGGTATGAGTATCCTCAGGAGTTATTTCTCCTCTAATTTACCCAACCTCTTGATCACATTTACCATGAATTCATCTAACCCTGCTGCTTTCCCTGACTTCATTTTCCTTTGAGTTGTTCTTGCTTCTGGTGTGGACTTCTTGTCGTTTTTCATTACAGGATGTTAATTGTAAGTTTAAAAAGGTATAATTCTGGTCAAATTAATCAAATGCACAAAAAACATAGCGAGTGTAAGTCAAACAAATGCACAAGGTATGATTTTTACCATAATGAATACGAGCAGCATGTTAGATGTGGCAGAAGGTGTAAGAGATGTAAGAAACTGGGCCATTTTGCTGTTTAGAAGACAAATGTATTTGAAGTGGGTGCTTTTGTAAAGTAAAGCTAAAATAGAATACAGGAAGCTTTCTTTCGGAGTTCAATCACTACTTTTTTATGTGTAGGAACAGAATGTCAATTTAATATTCTTATTCAAGGAATTCAACTGAATTTCCAGGTTGATACAGGGTTTGATCTTACTGTGATATACACTGTATACAGAAGTGTCTGAAAGTGTCCACAGCTGTGTGAAGCAGAGACTAAAATTTATAACCCTGCAGGCAAACTCAGGTGTCTTAGTAAATTTGTAGCTATGTCTGAGTGAAATGGGTACAGTGTTACGTTTTGGATTTATGTGATGAAAAGACCATACATAATCTGATCAACAAAGCTGTGGCATGCAAAATGAGCTTAATTGTCAGAATAAATTTAATGTTGGTGTTTGGTGAAGTTGGCCTGCTTGACTGTGAATCAGTGAAGATTAAGTTGAAATTAAGTGCCGTTCTGTATTTATTTACCACTACCAGGAGGGTGCCATTTTCTATACTGTCCGAAGTAATGGTAGAGCTTGATGCTAGATCTAAGTCACCCCACTGTGAGGTCTTCCCACATAGTCTCATTCGAAGTAACTATCACCCCCCCCAGAAACAGCTAAATTAAAAAACTTCTCCAAAGCACATTATAACCTCTTAACAGGATGGTATAAATAGCTTCACTGCACCTCCCCCCTCAGATGGAACTGGCAACTATGCCGAGTTCTACACCAGTGCTTTATACAAGCACCTGAATAACTGCATTGACTCAACCGTACCTGATAGGACCAAAATAAGCTCATCAAGGGATAGCAAACCTTCCTGGTGGACAACTGCCATTAACAGGCTTTACAATAAGAGGAAGAAATTGCTGTCTGAGAGTAAGAGGGAGCGAGCCCTAAACTGGAAGCACTCCTTCCTCAGCTTAAACAAGCAAATAAAACTTCTTGTTAAGTTCTTCAAAGCAAACTACGATTCCAAATTAGTTTCCTCAACTAAGGGCAACCATAAGGCATTCTTTAGTTACATCCGTAACCTAAAAGGAAAGGCCCAGATTTGTGCAAAACTGGTAGTTAATAATACCACATATACAGAGCCTGTGGATGTGCTTAACCTGTTGGCCGACAGGTTCTGTGAAAACTTCACTCCACTGTCCCCGCCACACCCTACCCCATGACATCCCTACCACCTATCCCCTACCTTGTACCTCTAAAGAGCAGGTCGTAAATGCCCTTTCTAAGGACAAAATCACAGCATCTGTGGGACATAACATTCCAGGCTGTGTCCTGCATGGGATCCAGCAAGAATTAGCAACTCCATTGGGTACTCTCTTCAGTCATAGTCTAAGCACCAGCTTCATCCCAGCTGAGTGGAAAATGGCCACTGTTATTCCCTTGCAGAAAGGTGGTGCTTCCAATGACCCCAGGAAATATAGACCTATTAGCATACCTCTTAACTGAACAGATTTTTGCCTCATATTTTTAGTCCATTTTTCATAAAGTTGTGGTTTTCAGGCAAATCAGTGACAAATCATTAAAGCTTGAAGTTAGAAAATAATGACAGAAATTTGAGTTTCAGACTTCATGCCCTTCAGACAGTTCATGCTATTGCAAAATCTGTTCTATCACCATTCCAAGGTTGTAAGAGCAATATTTAAAAATTGTCCCAATTTTTGGGCCTTTGTCCCACTTTTATTTATGGCTTTTCCAGATTTCTTGCTCTATGAGGTTGAAAGGTATGCCTATTAGCCTGACTAGCTTTATCTGAAAGGCCATGGAGCAAATCATCATGGACCTTATCAACGAATATATAGATAATCTGAAAACAATTGATCCTAATCAGTTTGGATTGGTCAAAGGGAGATCATGCTTGTTAAATTTGGTGGACTTCTTCCAGACAGTCACCAAGGCTCTGGACAAGGGTAAATCTGTGCATGCAGCCTACCTAGACATAGTTAAGGCTTTTGACACTATCCCCTACTCGGGCATCATTGACAAACTCACCCAGCTTGGTTTCAACCCTTATATTATCATATGGGTCACTAACTGGCTCACTGATCGAACACATATAGTCAAAATAAGGGAATCCACCTCCAACAGCAGACCTGTAACCGGTGGAGATCCACACGGATCAGTCCTGGGAACTCTTCTGTTTGGAATCTGTTTCTCTGAAGTACAAGCAAAAACTAAGGGTTTGTGGCTGACAAAGTTTGCTGATGACAGCAAACTGGGTTCATAGGTGCATAGGTAGGTACTAGGCTATCAGCCCAAGGGCCTAAGTAAGCCTAGCCAACAAAGTTCCCTGGTTTACGCTACCCAAGAAGGAAAGAAAGGGAGCAGTCATAGAATCTCCAAATGAGGTCAGCGTCCTACAAGACGGCCTTACACAAATAAATAATTGGTGCCAGAGTCATGACCTTAAACTCAGTGCAAAAAAATGTATTATCGCTTTTGGTAAGAGCGATGTTCCTGCTGACTACCACATCAATAGCAACACCTTGAGTGTGCACTCAGTGGTGAGAGACCTAGGTACACAGATTGACAACAACCTTACCTTTGGTCACCATGTCTCCACAGTGGTAAGAAGGACATTCTATATTACTCATCTGTTAAGTAAGGGCATTGTCTTCAGCAAAAAAGAAGTTATAACCTCCCTGTACTCTTCCCTCATCGGGCCAATAATTGAGTACAACGCCCCTTTTGGTGTGCACTTTTCCAAACACCTGCAGCAATTGGAGAGACCACAGAGGTTCCTTGCAAGGAAAATTCAAGGTCTTCAGCATCTGTCCTATGTGGATCATCTGAAATCACTGTCACTTTATTCTGTTTCATACAGACTACTCAGAGGCGATGTCTACTTAGCATATAAGGCAATCTGTAACCCTGCTTTATTGGAAATGGTGCATATCCGCATGTCAAATGGTACAAGGGTTACTCGCTCTAAAGACCTAAACCTGGTATGTGACATTAAGAGACTCTACTGGAAAGACAGATTTGTCTCCCAGAGGTTACCACACTTTTGGAACAGACTCCCACTTCATGCCGAACAGAGTACCTCCTTGGCCTTCTTCAAACACAATCTGGATGATTCAGTGGGTAACTGTAAATTCACCCCGGGGGGGGTTCACCTGTGTCCCCCTTGGATAGGGGCAGTAGGTGTTGGTCATGGAAATAATGGTAGAACTTGGCTAGGCTTGAAAGGGCCCTAGGGCCATTAGCCTAGTAACTTTCTATGATCCTATATAAAGAGCATTGGCATTATTGAAAGTGCAACTGAACCTACTAAATTGTATACTTCTATGGTTCCCTGATTAAGAAGTATAATCTAGTTACAGATATGGTTTGATTTTTAAAAGAAGCTAAGTAATGCATTTGTGTGTGAAAAGTTAATTCTATCTGCACCAGAAGGCATATACACAAGCTTGTTAATGCTAGAGTATTTTCTGCACTAGATGCTTCTGTTGAGTTGTCAAATATCTTTAGACAAGGTAAGTCAAATGATGACAATCTTTATTACCCTTTGTTAAATGTTTGCCATTTCGTGTAACATTAGCACCTGAACTTTTTCAGCATAAAATGATTGAATTAGTCAGCAGTCTGGATGATGGTGCAGTAGGTGACATCCTGTTTTTTGGTCCAGAAAAAAAAGCATGATTTAAGGTTAGAGGCAGTGTTGCAGACCATTAAAAATGATATTTTAAAACTAAGCCAAGACTAATGATGGTTTACTAAAATAAAGTTACAGTACTGGGTACAACGTCAGTGTTAGTAGAATCTGAACAGATGCATGCAATCTGAGTGGGAACCCATTTGCAAAGTCCATAATTTGTAACTGAGTTAAGACAAGTCCCAAGCAAGATTAATACTTGGACAAAATTTTATCAGATCTCTTGATAGTCCCTTAGTCCTTTAACAGGCATGTCAAAGACAAATGTACCCTGGTCATGCTCAAGCCCAAACATTCAAGTAAAGCAAATAACATACTAACTACAGCTCCATTGCTAGCATGCTATATCATTAAACCAGCAATGAGTGCAGATGCTAGTAGCTGTGGCCTAAGTGCAGCTATACTCTTAATGCATAAAAATATGTTGCATCCTGTTGCTCTAGAATGATATCTGATGCTGAACAAGAGATGCTCGCATGTTAAGCAAGTGTGTGGGCCTTTGAAGGATTCTTCATATACCTTTTAGGACTCCAGGGTTTCTAACTCAAAACTGACCACAAATCATTGACTCCACTAATCAACTCTAACAACCTAACAAAGTGCCAGCGAGGTGCCGAAGACTGTTGACGAGACTAAAAATGTTCAACAGCACAACAATACACGTCTGAAAAACATCTAGTTGTTGCAGATGTGCCATTCAGAAATCCTGTATGTCACCAGCCATTATCTGATACTGAAAAAGACATTTCTCTCTGCGCAAAAGCTTAATGATGACTAGACCAATAAATACAAAGAGATTAGAAAAGTTTAAGCAGACTATCCAAAATAACTGAAGGTTGCAAGCTGTAATCCAGAGTATGGAGAATGAATGACCAAGTTGTTAAACATAAGTACTATGCAGTCATAGCACATTTATAGTATGATGTCTTAGACAGATGGTGCCTCAAGTAAATCAACCCCAAACCTCATCTGCATCTCCCCCTGTACAGCAGATTAGCAAGCACTTGGAACCATGGATTTGCACTTTAAACCATTTCTTAACAGACTTCCTGAGACAATGTAGCAGTTATCTCATGTTTACTGACAGCTACCTATTACTAAAACCAGGGGGCACATAGTGTAAGAGATGTAGACCTGATGTCTTTTCTGCCCATCTAATCCTGTGGATTATCGGACCTGAGTTGGATCTGAAGCAGCATCTTCAGAATCTTTGGTTTTCAAGCTCGGCCTCCTTTACCCATAGCTCCTCTCTCTCTTCTCAGATCTCATTTACCACCATTGCCGTCCCATAGTGGCCAAGGGGAAGAATCTAAATATGGCACGGATAGACTACAAAAACATTTGACAGTATCCCACATTCCTGGATAAAAGAGTGCTTAAAATGCATATAAGATGCACCTTACACTGATGGATTACTTTACAACAACCATGAAACAGTGGCAAACTACTTTGCAGTAAAGCCATGATAAACAACAAATTATTATTCCAGGGATAAAAATTCAAAGGGGGATATTCCAGGATGAATCTCTCTCACTGCTGCTGTTTTGTCTTGTCGTTAATCCATTAAGCTGTCTACTTAACAGTTTAGGTTGTGGCTACAGTTTGGCTCCCAGAAAACAAAGTGTAAAGAATTATCTTCTTTTTCTAGATTATTTAAAGCTGTATAGTTCATCAGATGATGAACTGAAGAAACAACTGCAAGTGGTCAAAACTTTTTCAGATGATATAAGAATGTCATTTGGTCTTGATAAATGTGTAAAAGCAACCTTTCAAGCAGGAAAGCTGAACCACCGAGAAAACATTCGATGTTCATCGTGTTACCCTGCTGCAGTCATCACACTTGGGGTTATCCTGTCGTCAGGCGGTCCCGCAGTCGGCCGGATTTCCAAAGTCTTGGTCCGACGCCGGTTGCTGTCGCTTCATCCCTGACGTCAGTGTGCCAGGGGTACATATATTGCAACCGACGCCATTTTCTTCAGTCTTTCTTGCCGTGCGGTACCCGAAGCAGAAGCAGTTCGCAAGTGCCGGTCGGCAGACTCCCGAGATTGTCTAATTCGAATTTCAGACCGAAGTCTTCTATAAAGCTAAGTACCCCATTGGGGAAACTTTGCTTGTCTCAGACCGATGTCAGAAAAAGTTAACAATTGCATTTCTTGTGGGAAGCAAATACCTCATAAGGATTTTCATTCTTACTGCATACCTTGCCTAGGCCCAGATCACGACGTCACTTCTTGTCGATTTTGTGCTAGGTTTAATAAGCGTACTATTAATAGACTATTTGATTTCGCACGACACTATTTTGGTAGAAAATTTAACTATAACATGCCGTCGGAGCTATCGACTACCGACATTCTCAAAAAGCGCAGGGATAAGGACCGACAACCCAGGCCTAAACCAGATTCCGAGGCCTCAGTTGATCCGGTCCCCGGTTCTCCGTGAGGCTCCGACGCAGCCTCTGACTACCACAGTTCTGGAACCCAAGACCGCTACGGATATTTTGTCGGAATGTACTAGGCCGACGCAGCCTTTTACTTCAGGCCCTTCCGACGATTTACCTTCTAAGGACGTTGGTGCTTCTGAAACGCCATCGGTTTCTGAAGGCGTTTTCAGACCGACGACTCTCACAGTCAAAACGTTTTCTAAGTCGAAGACTCCTCCTAAATCTAAAAAGACTACACTTCAGTCTCCTGTTCAAGGCCCGATACCTAAGAAACAGATGCTCAAAATGGCTGAAGATTTGATTTCTCTTATCAGGGGTTCTTAGCCCCCTCCTGACAAAAGGCCTAGACAAGAGGAAGATTCTGCTTCCTCTGAGCAACTGCCTATTTCTTCGGATTCCTCTGAGGACCAAGACTATTCCTTCTCTCCTTATGAAGATTCTGATGCTGAGGACTCTATTCCCTCAGCTTTCCCTCCTGAAGACTACTCTTTTGGGGAAACCTTACACACTATGAGGGAGCATTTTCACTGGGAAGGTCAGGACTACTCTGATTCCAAGAAAAGGCTCAGAGGGTTTCTTTTACTCCCCCAACACAGACCTCTAGCCATCCCACCTGTTTTGGACATTGTGGATGATGTCTATTTAGAATCCAGTTTCAACCCAGACTCTCTTCCTCCTGCTCCGGCTAAGCCTTACAGATACTACAGAGTACCTGATTCTCACAGATTTCTTTACAGAAGCCCAGTAGCTGACCCAGAGACTATCTCCCAGGGTCCCAAGGGGGCTAAGGCTTCCATGGCTGAAAACCCAGTACCTACTGAGAGGGATTCCAGAGCACTAGACAGGTGGGGGAAAAAGATTTACACCTCAGCCACATTAGCTATGAGGGCACTAAATTGTCAATTTCATATGCTTAAGTATCAGCAATTTCTAATCTCTCAGTTAAAACAGAAGATAACCACCCTCCCCCAACAATCTGAATTGAAAGAAGTACAGGATTTGTTGCACGCCACTGAGCAGGTGGGCAAACATACCTTACAATGTGGGTTTGATTCTTTGGAGGCCTCCTGCAGAGCAGCTGTCACTGGATCGGTTATACGTAGGCATGCTTGGCTAAAGGAACAGTCTGCCTGATCATGTTAAAGCAAAACTACTAGATGCTCCCTTACAGCAGGATGTTCTTTTTGGAGTTAAAGCAGAAGAAGTTTTAAAGAAAATGGAAGATAAGGCGAAATCAATGCAAACAGTCAAAGATTTCCTACAAGTTCAACCCCCTCGCTTCAGCAGAAACTGGCCAACAAAAAATTGGTCCTTTCCAGCCACTGACAGACCTCAGAGGGGTAAATACAGGCGCCCAAGGGGCAGAGGACAACCACAAGCCCAGTATAAACCTTGCCAATGGGGCACTAAAACCCAGAAGGGAGGAGAAGACAGGTCTCAACCCACAAGAAGGCAAACTCAATGACTTGCACCTCAGCTGGCCAAGCAAAACTCTTTTGACAGCCCCCTTGGGGGGAAAACTAGCACTTTTTGCAGACAACTGGCACATGGTCACAAAGGACAAATGGGTCCTAGACATAATTTTACGAGGATACAGATTCCACTTTCACACCTTGCCAATGAAACGAGGAATGCCAAACCTGCCACAAAATCAATGGGCAGAGGCACAAAAACAAATTACAGCTCTCATGGCCATGAGAGCCATTCAACGGGTACCGACTCGAGAGCAAGGCCAAGGATTTTACTCAAGGCTCTTTCTAGTACCCAGAAAGGACATTGCTTGGAGACCAATTCTGGACCTTTCAATTCTAAACACTTACTTACAAGTTCCCAAATTCAAGATGCTAACACTACAGCAGCTACTTCCCATGTTGGGCAAGGAAGCTTGGCTAGTAACGTTGGACCTCAAGGAGGCATATCTGCATGTCCCTATCAGACAAAGTTACAGAAGATACCTCAGTTTCATTGCAGGTTCAACCCATTACCAATTCTCTGCACTGCCCTTTGGCTTATCTACTGCGCCCAGAGTTTTCACAAAATGCCTGGCACCAGTAATTGCATACTGCAGACAAAGAGGAATTCAAATTTATCCATACCTGGACGACTGCCTCATCCAAGCAGAAAGCAAAGACATTCTCTTACATCATCTGGCTTTTGTGAAGCATCTCCTAAATTGTCTGGGGTACACAGTAAACAAAAAGAAGTCAAAACTAGTACCCTCACAAAAAATGACATTCCTGGGTGCCAGCTTGGACACAACGGCCCAGAAGGCTTATCTTACACCAGACAAGCAACTGCAACTGACTCAATATTTCAAGACAATGGCAACAAAGACCCAATTAACTGCAAGAAAAATTCTGCAGGCTTTGGGCTTCATAGCATCTTGCATACTGATACCATTTGCAAAACTGCATATGAGGAAATTACAGTGGTACCTAAAAAGCGTATGGTCTCAACACAGCCACAGCTTGGACACAACGATCTCTCATTCCCTGCCTTCAACAGGAATTTCTATGGTGGACACAGGCATGTCACCTCAACAAGGGTCAGCCTTTCACCTTGCCCCCAACCAGGCAAACTATCACAACAGATGCTTCAGACTATGCCTGGGGGGCACACATGGCAGGTCAATGCATTCAAGGCCTATGGACTGCAGAACAAAGAAAACTGCACATAAATCAAAAAGAGATGCTAGCTGTACAGAAAGCTCTGACAGCCTTCAAGGATCTACTACATCCAGGACAACTTGCAATAAAGACGGACAACACCACAGTAATGTGGTACATAAACAAACAAGGGGGCACACATTCCTACCATCTTTGCAGACAAGCAATGATCTTATGGAACACAGCTCTGGCCTACCAAGTCCAGTTACAAGCTCAATTCCTGCCAGGACAGAAAAACACATTGGCAGACGACCTAAGCAGAAACCTCAAAGATCCTCATGAGTGGAAACTAGACCCACAAATATTTACAATGATAACTCAAAAATGGGGCCTTCCAAATATAGACCTGTTTGCCAGCCCTCAAAACTACCAACTGACAAAATTTTGTACAAGGACATTCCACCATCAAGCTTGGAAAGTGGACGCTCTCTCCTTCAGTTGGAAAAACCTGACAGCATATGCCTTTCCTCCATTACCTCTTCTCTCAAAGGTTCTTTTGAAGGTCAAAAAGGAAAAACCACGACTGATTCTCATAGCCCCAGACTGGCCATGCCAGCACTGGTACCCGCTATTGAAGAATATGGCTCACAGCCCACCGTGGATATTGCCTCAAATACCCCATTTGCTCATGCAACAAAACAAACAGATTCTACACAGCCAGCTCAAAACCTTAAATCTGGCTGCATGGCAAATCTATTAAACATCCAACCAGCTCCTATTTCACAAGCAGTTCTGGATGTCATTCTGGAAGCCAGGAGGCCAAGCACCAGGAAGGCTTAATCGGACAAATGGAAAAGGTTTTGTGCCTGGAACCAAGCTAAAGGCCAAGACACAACTCAACCTCACATGCCTCACATTCTACAGTATTTAGCTGAGATGTTGCACAAAGGACTTTCCTTTTCCTCAATTAAAATCCATGCTTCAGCTACTTCAGCTCACTGTGACACGAATCCACCTTTATTTTCAAATCCTCTTCTAAGGCAGTTCCTCAGAGGGGCAAAAAACATTAGACCACCTAGAAGAGCTCCTACACCAACATGGGACCTCAACTTTGTTCTGGAAAAACTAACGTTACCTCCCTTTGAACCAGCTTTCTCTGCAGACCTTCAGTTCTTATCTTGGAAGACTGCCCTGCTCCTGGCAATAACTTCAGCTAGGAGAGTCTCAGAATTACAGGCACTAATGGCAGTGGAACCTTTCCTCATTTTTCATGAAGACAGAGTGTCTCTACGAACTAATCCTTCCTTTATGCCTAAGGTGGTTTCCAGTGTAGCTTTAAATCAAACCATCCACCTACCCACTTTCTTCCCCAATCCACAGAACAAAGGTGAGAGACTCCTGCATTCCTTGGACATTCACAGGCAGCTTCGTTTCTACTTGGATAAAACTAAGGCTTTCAGAAAAACTGACCAGCTCTTTGTATCCTATGCTACAGCTACTCAAGGGAGGCCTATATCCAAGCAAACCATTTCTAAATGGATAGGCCATTGCATTCGGTTCTGTTATACCCATCATGGGAAACCAGTTCCTCCTACCATTAGATCCCACTCTACCAGGGCTACAGCTACCTCTACAGCCTTTCTAAGGGGGGTTCCTACCAAGGAAATTTTAGAAGCTGCAACTTGGAGTTCTGTACACACCTTCACCAAACACTATCACTTACCTCTTTACTCTAATTCCAGGGCGGGCTTCGCCACTGCAGTTCTGCAGGGCCTCATTGCCTCCACTAACCCTCTATGATACCTCCCCCCTACCTTAGCTTTGGGATTCTACCCAAGTGTGATGACTGCAGCAGGGTAACACGATGAACATAGTACAGTTTTGTACCTACCATAAATGTAGATGTTCGAGTGTTCACCCTGCTGCAGTCAAGGTTACCCTCCATCCCCTCTGCTCTACTGGCTAAATCTCTGCTATGCCTTACTGATGTATTTGCTTATAGCTAAAGGGATTTTGTGTTTATGCAGTGTTCACACCTTTTGGTACTAATTCAGATCACCCTTTTGAGGGCACCTGACATCTGGGGCAAGACAAACTGAAGAAAATGGCGTCTGTTGCAATATATGTACCCCCTGGCGCACTGACGTCAGGGATGAAGCGACAGCAACCGACGTCAGACCAAGACTTTGGAAATCCGGCCGACTGCGGGACCGCCTGACAACAGGATAACCCCAAGTGTGATGACTGCAGCAGGGTGAACACTCGAACATCTACATTTATGGTAGGTACAAAACTGTACTTTTGGGAGAAGAATGTGATATAAAAGAACTTGAGCAAGAGGGCATGTATAAATATTTGGGAACTGATGAAGGATCAACATTAAAACATAAAAAATGCAACTAAAACTTTGTAAGGGATATTTTAGAAGACTTAAATTAATATTGAAAACAGCATTGATATTTAGGAACAAAGTCCAAGCTATAAAAAAATTTGCTTTTCCGGTCCTAACTTACAGATCTTATGTTGTTCACTTCATTCCATTAACCTGTCGGAATACGGGTCCAATGTTTGGAACAGACTGGCCACCTTTTTTTCATCTCGAGACTCATGACTTGAGCTCCTCCTACCTACCTATAATGCCCCACTCCCTACAGTACCTCAGATCTCGTTTGCCATGCTTAGTGTTAGCATCGAGTTCCTTGGCTTGAGCTTCTCTGTCATTTTTGATGAGTGTTTTCTTGTTTCCTTTTGTACCTTTCTGTCTCGACTTTTTTTCTATTTCTTTCCCTATCTAGTTCTCAAGTTTCTATCCATTAGGTAAAAAAAAAAAAAAAAGTTTCTGACTTTCCTTATTCCTTCTTTCCTCATGGCTGTGGGTGTAAGATATCCTTATGATGCCCACGGGGAGTGAGTGTACTGTTTGGGGCCTCTCCACTTGGATGCCCCCTGTGACATTTGCAGGGCTTTCCATCCCTAGGCTCTAGCACATAGGACAAGTAAACTCATTTTAAAAGGGTTGCTTCCTCCTACTGCCACCTCAGGGATGCCTTCTATATCAGGGGCTCAACCCCCATCAAAGAAGCCCAGAGATTCCCTGAAGTACAGGATATACTGTCTCACTGTGGTCTTCCTCTGAACCACCCAGGAGGAAAACTCAACTATTGGAATTGACTTGTTCGACTCAGAGTTCTTTGACATCGACCTCTCCTCCTCCCCATTTTTCCTCAGTTGCTATGGGGCCGAGTGGTGACCCGTCAGTTTTGGCTGTGCCACTGTTGGCATTAGGGTCTTCTATGCTGGTGCCTACTAGGAGATGGAGATTCCCCAGACTCCCTTCCTGTGCTTCGTCTAGGTCTTCCCAAAGTTTGTATTCTAAGGATGTTGGTAAGCTCATGAGGCAGTTTCTCAAGACACAGATCCAGATGGAGCTTGTGTCCTCCCTGGTCCGTTTCCAGATCCCTGAGGCTCTCCTCATTTCAACCAGTAGCTCCTTCTCTGATTTGACCCCCTGGTTTCGTAGTTGTCATTTATGTTGGGTCCTGTTGCTGGGTTGTTGGAGCCAATAGAGATCTCCTCTTTTCCTCCAACATTCTCCCCAACTTGCTTAGCTCTGGCTGCTAAGGTTCTGAGTGTGTCTCAGAGCAGTAGTGTCGAGGTCGGTTCCTGGAAACTATCGGAGCCATCTCTTCCCTTTGGGGCCTCTGCTTTTGATATTTCGGCTGTGACCCCCCCCCCCACAGAGTGGGAGACCTGTTCTCTCTAGGAGGAGTCTGCTCCAGTGGCTTCGGGTTTGAAGAGACAACTCCAGGTGGCTTGCATCCTTCTGCATTTGAGGTTGTGGAGAGGTTCCTCTCCATTTCTAGGAGATCCTCTGCACATATC
The DNA here is from genome assembly GCF_019279795.1 of Protopterus annectens. Taxonomy (NCBI): domain Eukaryota; kingdom Metazoa; phylum Chordata; order Ceratodontiformes; family Protopteridae; genus Protopterus; species Protopterus annectens. The sequence goes on from NC_056741.1 coordinate 1,385,119,457, forward strand.
TCGACTGAACTTCCCCGCCTCACTCTGGAACTGTGCCTGAGACCTCTGAGCTGCCACATGGGCAGCCAGTCCCGGAAAGCCTCCAAACAGACCCCTCAGTGGATCCCCAAGCTTCCCATGACACCTCCCCGGAGTGTCCCCCCATGGAGGTCCCTCAGAAGAGACCATGTAAAAGGAGGCACATGGATTCCCCTACGGAATCCCTCAATATGGATGCCGATTTCAAGGAAGGTTAAGTGTCTCCCAAATCAACACCCGATGAGGTCTCCTCGTCTTGAAACCCTTCACCAGAAAGGTGGAAGGTTTTCCCAAAACCCTTCCCTGGAGGAATCAGTATCATGAGAGGCTTTTGAGTCTGGCTTGTGTACTACCTGGGTGTCCCCCCTCCACCACCACCACTCCCAGCTGACCCAGTCATCCAGCTGGTGCCGTCAAGGACCTGGAAGGAGCCAGATACAGTGGAACCAATTCCTAAACCCACTGACAAAATTTTAAATGCTTCAGCTGACAAAGCCTTTTGGACTAGAGTCATCTCTGGAAATGCCTTGGTTGTGGTGACAGCCACCAAGAAGGAGCTGGCTCAGAAAAGCTCCCCTGTCCACCCACTGAATAGAGAATCCCAGGCATCTGATAGATTTGGCAAAAGAGTCTACACCTCATCTACTTTTGCACTTCGGGTGTAGAACTACTCACCGCATTTTACCTGGCTACAAAGGGAATTTGGCAAGGAACTTTCTAGCTCTGTCCCAGCGTCCATGCCCACGGAGCAACAGGAGTCATTTTCCTCTAGGCCAGCCACTCCCTAGCCAATGCGTGCATGAGGCTTATCCCTCACGCTGTGGAGGGTACCTCAAGGGCAGCCGGTTCTGGCATTGCCATGCGGCACCATACCCTGGATGAGGCTGTGTGATTTTGTGGAGCCTTTCCCAGTCCTTTATTAATGCCTCCTTTGATGACTCCACTTTGTTTGGGCCCATGGTGTGTGACACCTTAACCCAGAGTGAGAAAGATGGTAGGATCCTGTCTGTCATCGTGATCTGCTTTTCTAGTCCACAACAGACCTTCCTCAGGAATCAGTGTGGAAGTAAGAAAACATGGTTTTGGATGTCGCAAGGCCCTTTCCAGGACACTTGGGAAGACCCCCCCCCCCCCGAGGCAGAGGGGGATATGGTCAGAATGGGAGACTCCACTCACATGGGCGAGGGGGTCCACAGAACCAAGAGTCATGGGAACCTGTCCCAGACAAGATTTTCCAGTGATCCTGAACTGTTGCCCGACTACTGTCCTCTGGAAGCAGTCTGAAGACATTTCTCTTTGCACTCAGAAGCTTGGGAGGCCATCACAAATGACAAATGGGTGCTAAGGAATAAACCCAGAGGATGCTCCATTCCCTTTTTTGACATTCCGAAACAAAAATTTTACCTTTCCGATGTTCCACCCAGTCAGAGGGAAAAAGTGGCCCAGGAAATAAGAAAGGTACTGCAAAAGAGAGTCATCCAAGGAGTCCCCCCCCATCAAGTCGGATTGGACATTAACTCCAGATTCTTTTTGGTGCCCAAAAATACAGGGGACTTGCGACCTATCTTGGATCTGACCTCCCTGAACAAGTCGGTAAAGCACTTGAAGTTCAGAATGGTCATGATTCAGTCCATCTTACTTCTCTTGAAGATGGGTGATCAGATGTGTTCTGCAGACCTCAAGGATGCATAGTACCACATCAGAATGGACAGGGACTCCATGGTCTTTCAACGTTTCAGGCTGGGAGCCAGTTAGTACCAGTTTAAGGCACTTCTGTTTGGTCTCACCACAGCCCCCAGGGTGTTCACCAAATGTCTAGCGATAGTTGCAACTCATCTCCAGCTGCAAGGATATCAGATAATGTTAATTTGTCAATCTCGCCTTCATTCTTGCTGGACGGGTTCGGAGCCGATCCTCGGCTCCGACTCGGCACTTGCTAAGCTCGAGAGCTAATTTTACCAGCTCGAGGCAACCCTATATCCCATGATGCAAGGCGGAGATTACTCAGATCTCGTTTGCCGCTTCGCTAACGAGGTGCCTTCTTTTACCAGCTCTAGGTAAGTGAACTTTTCATAGACTTTTGTCTACCCCCTTTTAGCTTTTTACACATAAATATTTTTTTTTGTTAATTATCGACTCACGTTAACCCTATTCCTGTCAGTATTCCCTTCTTTTAAGTAAATATTCCCTTACCCCTAGTTAGGCCTTAGGCCTTCCCCTCCCTAAATTTTTTCCTGTCAGGGATTTTTTTGCGTGTGACTGTCTGTTATCCCTGTTAGTGTAATTTAATTTAATTTAATTGTTGGACTGAGTGTGTTTTGTGTGTCAGTGTGTTTCCAGTGTTCCATCGACACAGTTATGTCGAAGGACACTAAGGTCTCAGGCTTCAAGAAGTGTGACTCGTGCTGTCAGAAGATGTCTCTGACAGACGGTCACACTTCTTGTGTTTATTGCCTGGGACCTTCGCACCTGCAGGACTCTTGTGCTATCTGTCATGCTTTCAGCCCAAGAGTCCTGCAGGAACGAAAAAATAAGCTCATTTTAAGGGGCTTATTAAAACCCGAGAGCTCCCCGACTAAGTTGGCGCCGGGGAAGCCCTCGAAACCTGTTAAGCCTTCGGCTCAGGCTTCCAAGCTGTCGGCGTCAGGTTCTTCCTCACCAGGTTCGAGATCGGCTCCGGCTGGAGCCGATCTTTCTATACCAGTATCAGTATTGGCTCCATCCGGCGCCGATACTGTTAAGTCTAGACACTCAGTGTCGGCTCCAGTTGGAGCCGACGTATCTTCGGCTCCGATGGCTTTATTGATCTCGAAAAAGAGATCTCGATCCCCTTCTGTGGAATCTATTCATTCGGCTCCGAGATCACCCTTGCGCTCGGAGCGGAGCCATCGGAGCCGATCTTCTCGGTCATCCAGGCTATCTGATCACGACCTTGAGAGAGTGGTGAGTAGACTATTAAAGTCTCAGGCATTGGCCCAAATACTCCATAGCCCTTCTCAACAGACGGTAGCTATATCACATCCACCGAACATTCCTCCTTCGACTCTCTTACAGAGCTTGGAGCCGGAGCTCCTCAGAACCGGTACCGTTGTGACTTCGGAGCCGATAAAACCCCTTTCGGCTCCGTCGTCCTCGGCTTCGATTTCCTCCTTGAGACCTTCATTGGAGGGATCTGGGCGTCTGGTCTCTCTCGTCGGCTCTGAGGGGGCGAGTGGCATCGGACCCTTGTCCGACCCGCTCTCCCTTCGAGCTCGGCGTTGGTGAGCTCGGCCCCGACATCTGCCTCGAGCCTTCCTCTCGGTGAGGCCGGGGGTTGCTATCTCTTCCGAGCAGGAACCTTGTGGTCGCTCTGATGGGGAGCCGAGGTGATGAGGAGTGTACTAGCCCCTGGGCTTAGTCAACGGACAGTTCCATCAGCTCCTCCCACTACAGTGCCTGCTGACGTCTCTTCCCACTCTCTTGCTCTCGGACCCAGAGATCCAACGCCTCAGGTTTCCCCATTGGGAATATCTTCCTCTTCCGAGGCTTCTCCTGATCCGTTAGGAGAACCCCCCCGTAAGAGGACATGTAAGAGGAAACATTTAGACTCCCCTGAGTCTACTACATCAGATACTGACTTGGATGAGTCGGAGGGGTCCCCAAGGTCCTCCTCTGAGGATGTCTCATTTTCAGACATCCTTGAAATCCTTAAACAGAGGGGGAACTGGCCCTCCCTTAATCCCTCCGAGGACGAATCAGTATACCTGGAGACGTTCGGATCGCGACCCTCCACCTCCTGGGTGTCTCCGCCTTTCAACCCTCTCATGGAAGTAGTGGCTCGGAAGGCGTGGATGGCTCCGGATTCGGTGGAACCTACCCCCAGGAGACCTTCAAAATTTATTACAGCCCCACAAGATAGACAATACTTAACAAAAGGTGTCCCAGTTGATGCCATGGTGGTGGCTGCTGCCACCAAGAAGGAATTAGCTGATCCTTCAGTACCTGTTCATCCTCCTAATAAGGATTCTAGGACTATGGACAGGTACGTAAGCGGATTTTTCTTCAGCGACTTTTGCCATGAGATCGCTGAACTACTTATGCCACTTCACCCGCCTTCAAAGAGATGTTCTTAAAGAGTTGGGAGAAGTTTTACAGGATCCGCCAGCTGCTGGGTCTCAGGATAAGATTAGCTCACAGCTAGGAATCCTTAACTCCATTGCTAACTCCTCCATGCGGCTCATTTCTTATGCACCCGATGGAGCGAGTAGGGCCGCAGGCACAGGAGTGGCTTTAAGGCATCAGTCCTGGATGCGGCTTTGTAATTTTGCAGACCCCTTCAAGGCGTCTTTCACAAACTCCCCTTTTGATGGCTCGACCTTATTCGGTCCTCAAGTGAAAGACACTTTGACTAGATGCGAACAAGATGGCAAGACTCTTTCTGCCATAGGAGTCCATTTCTCCACCCCTTCTAGACCTTACCCCAAAGGACAGAAGGGAGGGAAAATGTGGTTCCGCAAATCTCAAGGAGTCACGCCTGCTGCACGAAGTCAGTTTACCCCCAGAGGCAGAGAGGGTAACAATAATAGACGCCGCCCTAGGGGCAGAGGGGGTCCGCAGAATCAGGGTAGCAGAGAGCCTCTTTCTGACAAACCCTTCCAGCATCCCTGAGATGTTGCCCGATTGTCCGCCTTCGGAGGCAGTCGGGGGAAAATTATCACTGTACCCAATAGCCTGGCTTTCCCTTTCTCAAGACAAATGGGTACAGTCAATTATATCCGAGGGTTACAAAATTCCCTTTATTCAAACCCCAATTCAACAAAAGGGAAACCTTCCAGACGTTCCACCCGGTCTAAGGGAACTAGCAGTACTAGAAATATCAAAACTGCTAGTAAAAGAGCCATCCAGCCAGTCCCAGCAGACCAAATAGGATCCGAATCTACTCAAGGTTCTTTTGGTTCCAAAAGACAGGGGACTGGAGACCAATATTAGATCTGAGCAAACTCAACAAGTTTGTAAAGAAATCAAGATTCGGATGGTCACGCTTCAGTCCATTCTGCCCTTTCTGGGCAAGGACAATTGGATGTGCTCGATAGATCTTCAGGATGAGTACTATCACATAAAAATTCACAGACGCCCAGAAGATTTCTCCGCTGGCTGGGGACCAGTCACTTCCAATTCAGAGCCCTGCCCTTTGGACTCACTACAGCCCCCGAGTGTTCACCAAATGCATGGCAGTGGTTACGGCTCACCTGAGACGTCAAGGATTCCAGGTGTTTCCATATCTAGACGACTGGCTCCTCACTGCCACCACCAGGCATCAGCTTCTCCAAGCCAGAAATTACACCATTCACACTTGCAGAGGGCTAGGAATTTCTATAAATTTCGAAAAATCTGCCTTGTCGCCTTGTCAATATATTACTTTTATAGGCGCAAATTTGGACACCGTACAACTTTCTGCAAGGTTGACAGACCAAAGGATCTTGGACATTTAAAGACACGTCCAAGTGATTCTATTCAGCAACAAAATTCAGGCCAGATTTGCTCTGAAAGTACTGGGTCTTATGGCGGCCGCCGTAACACTTCTTCTCCTCGCCCGCTTTTACATGCGGCTGCTACAATGGATGCTATTCACCCAATGGCCCTTTCAACAACTTCCCATGCGTCACGAGATCATAGTAACTCCAACTTGCAAAAGACATCTGACTTGGTGGATATCGTCCCCTCAAATCCATCAAGGCAGACCATTTGTTCCTCTTGCCCCGGTTGCCACGGTTACATCGGACGCCTCCCTGATCGGGTGGGGGGGGGTATTATCAGGGCAGAATGGTCCATGGCACTTGGCACTTGGCAACCTTTCGAGTGCCATCTGCACATAAATGTTGTGGAGATGAGAGCAGTGCTTTTAACGTTGCAAGCCCTCAACGACTCTCTTCCCCTGGGAACTATTGCAGTCCAAACGGACAATATGTCCGTAGTGTGGTACATAAACAAACAGGGCGGAACCAAGTCCTATCCACTGTGTTGAGAGGCTCTCAGACTTTGGCAATGGGCAATCTCCTCTCACCGGTTTCTGATAGCAACGCACATCCCTGGGAAATCCAACATCATAGCGGACAGATTGAGCAGAGCTATTCTCATGCCTCACGAGTGGTCTCTCAAACAGTCAGTGACGGAAGAGATTTTTCAGAAGTGGGGCCTTCCTTGCTGCGACCTTTTCGCTACACCTCAAAACAGCAAATGCCCAGACTTCTTCTCTCTCTTCCCCCTTCCAGGCCATCCCCCCAGAGACACTCTAACCCAAGATTGGCCCCGGGGACTTCTTTATGCTTTTCCTCCTTTTCTGCTGATACCTCAGCTAATTCGGAAAGCAACCGCCTTGAGAGCCAAGTTGATTCTCATTGCCCCTTATTGGCCTCGACAGATTTGGTTTCCGTTCCTACATCATTACCTCTTGGTACAGCCATGGCATCTGGACCCAGTTCCAGATCTTCTGACCCACCAGTCGGGTCAACTGCACCAATCCATACCTTCTCTCAACCTCACTGCTTGGTTGCTCCACTTCCATCCTTAGCCAGGCTTCCTATGATTTCTAATCCTGTACGGGATATCATAGTAGCTTCCCTAAAATCTTCTACCAGAAAGATCTACACTAGTAAATGGCGGCATGCTTTCTCTTTCTGGGCAAAAGCTAGGAACATAGACCCCTATACTGCTCCAATTCATTCGGTGTTGGACTTCCTAGCTGACATTTTTAATTCAGGATCCTCTTCTTCCACAGTGAAAGTTCAACTGGCAGCCATTTCAAATTTTCATATAGGCTTTTTGGACCACAACATTGTCACATAAACTTTGCAAGGCATTCCTTCGAGGTATCTTTTTATTGAAACCACCTATTAGAGACCCCCACCACAGTGGGATCTAAGTTTAGTTTTAACATCCTTGATTCTTCCCCCGTTCGAACCTGCAGCTGCCTGTTCCTTGAAATTGCTTTCTTGGAAGACACTTTTTCTAGTTGCCATTACATCTGCCAGGAGAGTATCTGAGCTTCATGCTCTCTGTGTTCGCCTCCTATCTAATATTCCACAAAGATAGGGTATCCCTAAGAACTAATCCGTCTTTCTTACCAAAGGTGGCATCTCAGACTAACCTAAATCAGTCCATTGATCTTCCAGTATTTTTCCCGAATTATTCTGATAGAGCTGAACAAAAGTTACATTATCTCGATTTTCACCGTCAGCTGAGATATTATTTGGATAAGACAAAAATTTTTAGGAAATCTGATCAACTTTTTCTATCCTATGCAGAGAACAGGAAAGGCCTTCCAGTTTCTAAGGTAACTTTATCTAGGTGGCTGTCTTCCGTGATCACTTACATTTATCAGCTCAGAGGCAAAGAGTTGGTTTCTAACCCAAAAGCCCATTCTACCAGAGCTCTAGCTACATCTACAGCTTTTCAAGCTAGACTTCCAATAGACACTATTTGTGCAGCAGCCACATGGGCCTCTCCTCATACCTTTGTCTCACATTACAAATTAGATTTGGTCTCCAGAGACAGAGCAAATTTTGGTTCCACCGTTCTCAAGAGTCTGTTCCATTGAGCCATCCAGGATAGAGGTGCTAGGGACGCGGTCCCATCCAGCAAGAATGAAGGCGAGATTGACAACTTAACATTTAGAAGTTATGTACCTACCATAACGTTCCATGTTAGTTGTCTTCTCTCGCCTTCTTTCTTGCGTCCCGCCCTCCTTCCCCCTAGCCTGGTCAGACCGAGAAGATTATACATCTTCTATTAAGGAGGTTATTACCTTTTTCTAGCTGTTCAACTCCTAGTGTCACTAGATTATGTGGATCCTTTCTAGAGGGTTATGATGTTATTTAGTATTTTTATTTCTTCCTCCTAAGTTGGAAGAAAATACTGCTATTTCTTTAGCTACCAAACGAGATCTGAGTAATCTCCGCCTTGCATCATGGGATATAGGGTTGCCTCGAGCTGGTAAAATTAGCTCTCGATCTTAGCAAGTGCCGAGTCGGAGCCGAGGATCGGCTCTGAACCCGTCCAGCAAGAAAGAAGGCGAGAGAAGACAACTAACATGGAACGTTATGGTAGGTACATAACTTCTAATTTCCATATCTGGATGACCAGTTACTGACTGCCCCAACCAGGCATCTATTCCTCCAGGCCAGGGATTAACTTCCTCAGCATAGCCTCTACAGTGGGGATAACTGTCAATTTACATTAGTCAGACCATAGACTTCATTGGGGCACGTCTAGATACAGGGACGTCCTATGCTTACCTTACATTGGATGGGCTACCAAATCTAAAGTCTCACATCAGCCAGGTCTTGACTGCTTCAAAACCCTGGCCTCTCTAGTTCTCCAAGCATTAGACTCCATGGCAGCAACCATAATTTTTCTTCCAGTGGCACGTTTCCACGTGCGAATTCTTCAATGGACCTTGGCGGTACAGTGGTCTCTTCTCGGGAATCCTTTGAATCTTGCCATCAGCCTGTCTTGTGTGTGCAGGGACTTTCTTTGATGGCTCCATTCCTCAGAGATCACCCAAGGACACCCATTTGTTCTTCCCTCCCCACTCGCCTTGTTGATAGTGGCTGGGTCCAAGTTTTGGGGGGGGGGTCATTGTCTGGGTCGGACAGTCCAAGGCATGTGGATGCCCTGGAAGACCAAGTTGCATATCAGTGTTGTCAAGATGAGAGCGGTTCTTGTAGCGTTGCAAGAACTAGACAGCTTTCTTTCTCAGGGGACTATTGCAATCCAAACAGACAACATGTCAGTGGGTTGGTATGTCAGCAAACAGCGAGGGAGCAGGTCTTATCCCCTATGTCGCGAAACTGAGATTCTGGCATTGGGCAGTTTCTTCCAGCCGCTTTCTGGTAGCAATGCACATTCCAGGGGAATCCAACTTTCTAGCCGATAGGCTCAGCTGAGTGTTACTGATGCCTCACGTATGGTCCCTGAAATCAGTCCTTGAAAGGTGCAATCTTCCAGAAATGGGGTTATCCTTGCTGCGACCTGTTTGCGTCTCCTCTCAACAACAAATGCAGCAAGTATTTTGCCTTGATGCCTCCTCAGGGACAGTCCTGCAGAGATGCTGTTGTTCATGCTTGGCCCTCCAGTCTGCTGTGTGCCTTTCCCCCTCTTTCGTTGATTCCCAAGTTCCTACAGAAAGCACTCCGGTTGTGAAGCAAAGTGATTCTCATTGCTCCTTTTTGGCCTCTACAGACCTGGTTAACCTTTCTTTGTTCTCATCTGGTTTGCCCCCGATGAAGCTGGCTCCGAGTCCAGATCTGCTCTCTCTTCTGTCGGAGCATCCATACCCCAATATTCAGGGCCTGAAATTGACCGCATGGTTTCTCCACTTCCATTGATGGCTAGATTTCCCAGGCTATTTTCTGCAGTTCGAGAAATTCTGATTTCATCCCATAAAGCTTCCACCCGAAAAATTTATAAAAGTAAGTGGAAAAGTTCTCTTTTTGGGCTGAACAGAAACAGATCCCTTTTCAGCCCTGGTTTCAGTAGTACTAGAATTTCTGGCTTCCCTTTTCAAAGATGGTGATAGCTATTCTACAGTCAAAATTCAACTTGCTGCCATTTCTAACTTTCACTTTGGTTTTGACTCATTGTCTCTTGCTTCTTCAAAATTGTGTAAGGCTTTTCTTAGAGGCACTTTTCTGCTTTGTCCACCAGTCAAAGATTCTTCACCTTCCTTAGATCTTACTGTGATTCTGCAAACCTTAGTCCATCCTTCATTCGAACCCTCGGCCACTGTGGATCTGAAATTTCTCTCCTGGAAAACTCTTTTCCTAGTAGCAATTACCTCGACCAGGAGAGTGTCAGAGCTCCAGGCGCTTTCTGCAAAATTTCCATATTTAGTTTTTCACAAAGACAGAATGATTCTACATACGAATTCTTTTTTTTTTACGCAAGGTGACTAAAGAGACCAACATTAATCAGTTGGTCAATTTTCCATAATTTTTTACTCAGTATCAGAACAAGGGAGATTACACTTTACCCCTGCCTGATTTTCATAGGCAGCTTCATTTTTACACCCATAGAACCAAACCCTTGAGGAGGTGTGGTCAGCTGTTTGTCTCCTTTACAAATGCCAAGAAAGGTAAAGCAGTGACCAGAGTTATTTTGGCTAGATGAGTGAAAGTCTGTATTACATTTATCTATTCTGTCAAAGGTATTCCTTTACTAGGTCTCTGCAAGATCCATGGCCATGTCTCAAACCCTTTGTCTAGAATTTCTATTGAGGACATTTGTGCGGCTGCTACTTGGTCAAACCTCCATACTTTCATTGTGCATTACAAATTGGACATCATATCCAGGAGTAGGAATGCCTTTGGTTCTGCTGTACTCCTGGATATCCTTCCTTGATGGCCACCCTGTATTATAATAGCTGGGGACTGTGTCCCACAAGTTAATGGAATGCAGTGGATGACATCAGATAAAGAAGTTATGTTCTTACCATAATGTTCTTTCTGTGTTGTCCAACTTCATTTCATTAACATTCCTGAGTCCCCCTTCCCTCATAATTTTTTTTTTCTGGAAGCCTAGTAGAAGTTTCAAGGAATCTTTATTTCTTTGGTTGAGTTCCTGATGTCTTTTTTTTTTTTGTATGATACATGTATATGCATTTGGTCTGCATGTTGTCATAATATAGTTAATGGTTTGATAGCCACTATGTTCTTATTGGCAAACTCGATCTGAGGTACTTTGGGGGATTGGGGCATGATTGGTAGGTAGGAGAAGCTCAAGTCAGGAGTCTGCAGCTGAAAGAAGGTGGCCCGTTGGTTCCAAGCATCGGAACCACCACAAGTTAATGGAACGAAGTTGGACAACACAGATGGAATGTTATGGTAAGAACATAACTTCTTTTTTTTTGGAATAATTGACTGGCCCCAAAAGGTGTTGGATAAGTTGGACAGGAAAACAAGAAGGATGTTTCGTGCTCATCAAATGATTTATAAAAATCAGTGCATACCAAGATTGTGTAATCCCTATTCTGAAGGAGGTATGGGCCTCCTTGAAATTGATTACATGTATAGATCTGCAGTTGTGGAAATGCATACATATCTGCTGACCTCAAAAGACCCAGATGTGGTGAAAGTTTTGAAACATAAGGAGAATAAAGACGACTTCCTGCTTAGTTTAGTGAAAGCATATCGGCTTCAAATGGGAATGGAAATCAAACCAGAAGTAGATTAAAATCAGGCAGCAACTGAATGTGCCAAAAAAACCCCAAAAGAAAATGTATAAGGTGAAGGATCAAATGAGAAGGCAAAAAATGTGGAAGATGCATAAATATATCTGCAAGTATAGAAAACTCTTAGAACAAGCTCATGTTGATCAGGTTCAGATGCAGGAATGGTCAAGGAGAGGTGAATTTAAATCAAAAGATGAAAGATTAATATTGGTGGCCCAAGATGATAGACTATGTACTCAGTTTACAAAGTCCATTGAACATTTGGGAGAAACAGACAAATATATATTTTGTAAAATAGAACTGGAAGCAGTCACACATCTTGTTGCTGGTTGTGATACACTAATGGCAGGAGGACTGTATACCGAAAGGCATAATGATGTGGCAAGACTATTGCATTTGGGATTGTGCAAACATTATAATATTGAAGTGGCTGAAAAACACTGGAAACATGAGCTACAAAGCAACATAGAAAATGATGAAATTTATATCACATGGGATCACCCACTAGCAACAGTTCAAAAAATAGATGCAAGAAAACCAGATGTAGTAGTCCTCGAAGAGAAGACAAAAGTAGCATTGATCATTGAAATTGTTGCACCGTGTGACTACAGCGTCTTACATACAGAGACAAAGTCATAAAATACCAGGATTTGCAGGCAGAAACGAGGGCAGTGTGGAAGAAAGATACCCAGACAGTTCTAGTTATAGTAGGAGCAGTGGGACTTGTAAAAAAATAATTTATAGGCATACAGATATGTTACCAGTACATGTAAATCTGTATGAATTGCAGGAGGAGTCATTACTGGGCACATTGCAGGCACTGCTCTGGCTAACATCAGAGATTGAAACAATACTAATTTCATGAACTTTAATCATGCTTTGACTTAGGAATGGGGTCCATTCCCATCATGGTATTAGAAATGCAAAACACGGAGAAATTAAAAGAGAATGGCCCAAGAGGTCTGTGAATAATTTTTGTCTGATTCAACTGTGAATTGTTGTATCCAACCTCAGTACCGATGCTAAAGCTTGTCATTTCCAGAGCTCTGACTGTTCCCCTACCCACAATTCCCTGGCCTCCACCCTACTACCTCAGATCTTGTTTGCTGTCTGAGGTGTTCAGGTGTGCTTCTGAGGGCTCCATTACATTGTATCCTTTGTGGTATCCTTAGTAAAACTCTCCTGGTAAGGAAAGAGTTGAACAATCTCTAGTTGAGTATTATGAATCTCGCTGGATATTTTAGTTTTTTTTTTGTAGGTATAGGCATTTAGAATTGTTGGTAAGATAGACAGATAAGTATTTCCTAGATAATGTCTTAATGTTTTAGGGTATTTCCAGCTTTGTCTCCTTTAAACTTATATTTGCATCTAAGTAAGATAGGCAAGTTTAGTCAGCCAGTAGTTTGTGTGTGTGTGTGTTTACATGTTTACTTTTTCTTCATGGCTGACAGTCATGGGTTTAAAAAGTGCATGGAGAGTGGGCATACGTCCCCCAGGACCCACACTTTCTTTGCGTATATTGTATAGGGGCCACTCATTTAGACTCTGCATGTCAAGCCTACACTTATTTTAGTGCCCAAGCATTGCAAACCAGACATGAAAATCTAATTGTCAAGGGACTCCTTTCTCCCCTGACAGAGTCTGCCACCCCTACTTCTTCCTCATCCACTTCTTCAAAAGCAAAGGGCAAGAAACCTGGGGAGAAGATACATTCAAAAAGGGCAATGATGAAACCAAAGAAAAAGAAGAAGGGGACTCTGAGAAGTTCTGAGAGAGGTCAATGGATTTATCTGTCTTCTGAATCTGATCCCAGGGTACCAAGATTATCAGAGCTGACAGTTTCTTGGCACCGGTTCTTGCCATATCCAGTCAGCCCCAGAGTACATTATGCAATACTTTAGGAGATGCGCTACTCCAGACTACCATCAGTGGCATTTTTATTCCGGTTTTCAAGAAGTCTGACTGAACAGGATGACAGAATAATGAGAAAATTTCTCAGGATGCAAATACAGCTTGAGGATGTTCTTTGCGTTTCACTGTTGCAGTCATTACATTTGGGTAATCTGTTGGCAGGTTGCCCTCAGTCAGCCTGAATAACAAAGTCTTGGGTCCTGCATCGGTTGCTGTCTCCTCTTCCATGATGTCAGGTCGTCAGGGGTATAAAACATGCAGCCAACGCCATTTTATTCAGTCTTTCTTGCCGCGCGGTGCCCGAAGCAGAAGCAGTTCGCAAGTGTCAGTCGGCCGACTCCTGAAATTTTCGTATTTGAGTTTCAGAACCGAAGTCTTCAAACTAAAGCTAAGTAATCCGTTGGGGAAACTTTTTCTTGCTCCTTACCGATGTCAGTAAAAGTTAATAATTGCATTACTTGTGGGAAGCAAATACCTCATACGGATTTTCATTTGTACTGTATTCCTTGCCTAGGCCCTGCTCACAATGTGCCTTGCTGTCGATTTTGTGCTAAATTTAACCAGCGCACTATTAAGAGTCGGTATATTTTTGCTTCTAAATATTTTGGTTCAAGATTTAACTATCCTGAAATGTCGTCGGTTAGCAATCCGACTTCCGGAGTTCACAAAAAACGCAAAGAAAAAGACAGAGACAGACCGTCGAGGACCAAAACCGATGATGAAGCTTCTCCTAAGCCAGTTGCCGGTTCGCCGGTACTCAGTGAGGCGCTTTCGCAGCCCCTAATACCCGCTACTTTTGAGTCGCAGGCCTCTACCGAGACCCATTCGGAGTCCGGTATGTCGCAAGATTCTCAGAGTATTGAACCCGCAGATGTCTCTCCCTTCGATGGGTCTGGAGCTGCTGAGCAGACACCGGCTTCTGAGGGTGTTTTCAGACCTCAACATTTTTATATTAAACCAACGCCAGCAACAAAAACAAGGTGAAAAACAACTTCTATGTTTGAAAAACTGATGCATGGGCCACATGCTCAGGTCCCTATGCCTACAAAACAGATGATCAAAATGGCTGAGGATTTAATTACCTTGATCAGGGGTTCCCAACCCCTCCCCCCCGCCAAGAGGCCTAGGCAAGACACAATTTGTGAATCTTCAGATCAGGTTTCCATTTCTTCTGGTTCCTCTTCTGATCAGGAATTTTCTCTTCCACCCTATAAGGATTCTGATGCAGAGGGATCCATCCCATCTTCATCTCCTCCTGAGGATTACTCTTTTGGAGAGACTTTGCATACTTTAAGGGAAAATTTTCTCTGGGAGAGTCAGGACTTCTCTGAATCAAAAAAGAGGCTTAAGGATTTCCTTCTCCTTCCTCAGCATAGGCCTTTGGCAATACCTCCTGTATTAGACATTGTTGATGATGTGTTCTCGGACTCAAGCATGGCTCCTGATTCCCTGACTCCAGCTCCTAGTAAGCCAGACAGATATTACAGGGTTCCTGACTCCCACAAATTTCTTTTCAAAAATCCTGCTGCTGATCCTGAGACCATCTCTCAGGGTCCCAAGGGTGTAAAGGCCTCTACGGCCAAAAATCCTACCCCTTCTGATAGAGATTCCAGGGTGCTGGATAGATGGGGTAAGAAGGTTTATACATCTGCAACCTTGGCAATCAGGGCTTTAAACTGCCAGTTTCATATGCTTAAATATCAACAGGATGTCATGGGCTTACTGAAACAGAAAATGATGTTGATTTCTGATTGTGTGGAAAGAAGAGTTACAGGATTTATTGCATTCAGCAGAACAGGTTGGAAGGCATACTTTGCAATGTGGTTTTGATTCCTTGGAGGCCTCTTGTAGGGCCGCCGTTACTGGATCTGTGATTAGAAGGTATGCTTGGCTCAAGGAGCAAAATCTGCCTGATCATGTTAAAGCCAAATTGTTGGATGCCCCTTTGCAGCATGATACTCTGGTAATAAGGCAGAAGAGGTTTTAAAGAAAATGGAAGACAAAGCTAAATCTATGCAAACTGTAAATGATTTCTTGCAAGTGCAGCCACCCAGGTTCAGTAGGCACTGGCCTACTAAAAATTGGTCCTTTCCTGTGTCCTACAGAGCCAATAAGGGTAAATCCAGGCGCTCAAAAGGCTCCAGATATCAGTCACAGGGTTCTTACAGGTCAAAACAATGGGGTGCCTCCACCTCCAAATCTGGAGGAAACAAAGCACAACCCTACAGTAAGCAGTCTCAATGACTTTCCTCTACCATCACCAAGCAATTATCTTTTGGCAGCCCCCTTGTGAGGGGAAACTAGCATTTCATGCTCAAAATTGGCAGTTAATTTCCCAGGGTGGGTATTAAACATAGTATCCCAGGGGTACAAATTTCATTTCCATACTTTGCCAATTCCAAACGGATGGCCAGATCTGCCACAAAATCAGTGGGCAGAGGCCCAGAAACAAGTCATGTCCCTCATGGATCTGGGGGCTATTCAACCGGTACCAGAAAAGGAAAAAGGACAAGGTTTTTATTCAAGACTTTTCCTGGTACCCAGAAAAGACATTTCATGGCGCCCAATACTGGACTTATCGATCCTGGACATTCCACAATTCAAAATGCTGACTTTACAACAGCTACTGCCTATGCTAGGCAAGAATGTTTGGTTAGTAACTCTAGACTTAAAAGAGGCATACCTGCATATCCTAATAAGGGAATCATGCAGAAGATACCTCCGCTTCAAAGCAGTTTTTTTGCATTACCAATTCTCTGCACTGCCCTTTGTTTTATCTACTGTGCCCAGGGTCTTTACAAAGTGCCTGGCACCAGTAATTGCATTCTGCAGACAAAGAAGCATACAAATTTATCCTTATCTGGACGATTGTCTCATTCAAGCAGAGGACAAGGACACTCCTCTTCAACATCTGGCATTTGTAAAAAGGCTTCTAGCATGCCTAGGGTACACCATAAATGAAAAGAAATCACAACTGGTACCCTCTCAAATAATTACATTCCTGGGTGCAAGCTTGAATACAACTGCCCAGATGGCTTACCTCACGCCAGACAAACAAAGGCAACTGGCAACATACTTCAAACAAATGTCATCAAGAACCCAGTTATCTGCAAGACTAATTCTGCAGGCTTTGGGGTTCATAGCATCCTGCATTCTACTAATTCCATATGCGAGACTGCATATGAGGAAACTTCAATGGTACCTAAAAAGTTTATGGGATCAGCATTGTCACAACCTAGAAACAATGATTCCTCGCATTCGCTGCCTACAACAGGAGTTTCTTTGGTGGGCAGAGACATGTCACCAAAACAAGGGACTGTCAATCACTCTACCCCCTGCCACCCAAACCCTAACTACAGACGCATCAGACTATGCTTGGGGCGCCCACCTGGCAGGGAGATGCATTCAGGGCAAATGGAGCCCAAACCAAATGCATCTGCATATCAAACAGAAAGAAATGCTAGCTGTTCAGAATGCTCTGACAGCCTTCAAGGACTTACTTCATCCAGGACAACTACTGATAAAGACGGACAACACCACAGTTATGTGGTACATAAACAGGCAGGAGGGTACACATTCCTACCCCCTTTGCAGACTAGCCATGGCCTTGTAGAACACAGCCTTGACTTAACAAGTACATCTCCAAGCTCAGTTCCTGCCAAGAAAGCAAAATACTCTGCCAGATGACCTAAGCAGAAATCGTATGGACCCGCACGAATGGAAACTGGATCCACAAATCTTCAGCATCTTAACACAGAAATGGGGGAGCCCGGACATAGATCTATTTGCCTCTCCCCAAAATTATCAGTTGGACAAGTTCTGCACAAGAGCTCCTCACAAAAAAGCATGGAAAGTAGATGCCCTATCCTTCAGTTGGAAAAACCTATCCGTCTATGCCTTTCCCCCTCTGCCTCTTCTCTCCAAGGTCTTACTAAAAGTCAGACAGGAAAAAACAAAAATGATCCTAATTGCTCCGGACTGGCCTCACCAGCACTGGTACCCGCTTCTAAGGAACATGTCACATCTTCCTCCATGGTACTTGCCTCAAATACCTCATCTACTGTTTCAGCAGAACTATTAGATTCTGCAAACTCGGCTCCAAACTCTGAATATTGCAGCATGGCTAATCAACTAATTATTCAAACCACACCTCTCAGTAAATCTGATGGATGTTATTTTGGAAGCCAGAAGGCCTAGTACTAGAAAATCTTATGCTGATAAATGGAAGAGATTTTGTGCTTGGAACCAAGCGCAAGGAATAGATGCAGCAAAGCCCAATATTCCTCAGATTTTACAATGTTTAACTGAGATGCTTGACATGGGTCTTTTTCTTCAATAAAAATCCATGCTTCTGCTATCTCTGCTTATTACAACACATAGCCCTCCCCTCTTTTCTCATCCACTGCTTAAACAGTATCTTAGAGGGCCCAAAAATTTAAGGCCTCCCAGAAGAGCACCAAGTCCTGCATGGGATCTCAATTAAACTCACCCTGCCTCCTTTCGAACCAGAAGCTACTGTGGATATAAAATTTCTATCTTCGAAAACAGCTTTTCTTTTGGCAGTCACTTCAGCAAGAAGGGTTTCAGAACTACAGGCCCTCATGGCAGTGGAGCCTTTCATTATATTTTACCTGGACAAGGGTATCGCTCAGGACCAATCCTTCTTTTATGCTTAAGGTGGTATCCAGTGTGGCTCTTAACCAGACCATTCACCTGCCAACATTTTACCCAAATCCGCAGAACAAGGGGGAGCTGATTTTGCATTCATTGGATGTACACAGACAACTAAGATTCTACTTAAACAGGACCAAATCTCTAAGAAAGTCTGAGCAACTACTGGTAGCATTTACTGCAGGATCAGAGGGGAAGGCTATATCAAAGCAGACTATTTCTAAATGGATAAGCCACTGCATTTGTTGCTGCTATTTGCTTCATGGTAAACCTGTGCCCAAGGGGATCAGATCACATTCCACCAGGGCTGCCTCTACTTCAGCAGCTTTTCTCAGAGGGTTCCCAACCAAAGATATTCTATAAGCTGCTACTTGGAGCTCTGTTCATACCTTTGCAAAGCATTATCATTTACGTCTCTTCTCCAAATCCAGGGCAGGCTTTGCCACTGCAGTCCTGCAGGGCCTTATAGCCGCTCCTAATGCTGTTTAGTTCCATCCTCCCATCCATAGCTTTGGGATTCTACCCAAATGTAATGACTGCAACAGTGAAACATGAAGAACATAGTACAATTGTGTACACTTACCATAAATGTAGATATTCGAGTGTATTCACTGTTGCAGTCCGGGTTACCCACCCGCCATCCCCCATTCTATACCTTTTCTTTTCTTCACTATACTCAAAAGCCTTTGTAGTGTATTTGCTTTTAGTTGACGATAAAGTTTATGTTTCTAAAAATGCATTTATATATTTACTGTTTATTTGTATATAGATTTTTGCTCCCCATTTGGGGGGCACCTGACATCTGGGGCAAGAAAAACTGAATAAAATGGCGTCGGCTGCATGTTTTATACCCCTGATGACCTGACGTCATGGAAGAGGAGACAGCAACTGACACAGGACCCAAAACTTTGTTATTCAGTCTGACTGAGGGCAACCTGCCAGCAGATTACCCAAATGTAATGACTGCAACAGTGAATATACTCGAACATCTACATTTATGGTAAGTGTACACAACTGTACTTTCTTATGGTACTGTCCTTTAGGAACATACTGTGTACTTGTTCCATCTACCCCCTCTCTCTGCTCTCTTCTGGAACAGGCTTGCCCATCAGCACTGGTAGCTTTGAGCCCAGTCTGCCCCAGAGCACTTTTATCAGAACCAGTAGTTTAGGCAGCTTAGACTCTGACTGGTTTCCTACTACTTTTTGGTCCGATGTGTTCAGATTCGTAAGAGTCTTTGAGCAGAAGCTTCACCATTGAAGCTCGCGGGAATGGTTTGACCCTGAAACTGTCACAGCTGTCTCTTCCCTTCTGCTGCTGGCACTGGATAGTTCAGCACCGAGATCTGCCTCAGGGTAGGGACCCATCAATTCTGATGTCTCCTTATGCCTGAGGACAGGAGGGAGCCATTGGAGCTTGTGACTTCCTCGGCATTTGAGGTTTACCATCAGGACCTGTTGATGCTGAGGGGAAATGGTGTTGTCTTCAAGGTTAGGGCCAACTGAACCCCTCCTGGGATGAGTTTCTGTTTCTCGTCTTTCTATCAGAAAAAGACAGTTGGGTGCAGGCTTCCCAGGCAACCTGCTATATTAGCTTCCTGTGTGATTCTGAACACACTGAAATTCCCTCTCTGATGGTTCATAGGAAACAGATGTGTAAACTGTTGCACTTAGACTTCTCTTAAGTCTGTCACTAAAGGTACTGACTTGTAGGAAGGTGAGGATTCCCCAAGATCCCACTCTGAAGGTATCCCATTTGGCGAGGTCCTGGAATTGTTGAAAGAGAGGGGATGGTCCACAGTTAGTCCTTCGCTTGATGAGTCTGTGTTCCTGGTAGCCTTTGAGTTTGGCTCAGCTTCGTTTTGGGTGGCACCACCCATTGACCCATTCATTGATTTGATGGCTCAGTGAGCGTAGAAGGACTCAGAAGTGGTGGAGCTAATCCCCACAAAGCCAGATAGGATTCTCTCTGCACCTACAGACATGAGATATTGGAGCAAGAGTCCTCTGGTAGATGTGATGATTGTGGCAGCAGCCACGATGAAGGAACTATCCAAAGAGAGTTCCTCACCCCATCTCCTAATAGGGAGTCTAGGGCAATGGACCATTTTGGGAAATGGACTGACACTTAAGTGACCTTTGCTGTCAGGGAGCTGATTTATCTAGCCCATGGCACCAGATTTCAGAAAGCCTTGACCAAGGCAATTTCCAAATTTCTCTCTCTTGGATGTGCTACAAGTGGGTGTCCAGAAGATAGTGGATTCCCAGCTATCCACCCTCCAATCTGCATCTAATGTAGCCACGTGTCTGCTCTTGAATGCAGATAGTGCAGCTAGGACTGGTATTTCCATTCACCAGAATGCTTGGATGTGCCCTTGTGACTGCAGAAAGCTTCAGATATCCTTCATCAAATTCCCCTTTGATAGGTCCACTCTGTTCAGATCTAAAGTTAAACAGACGCTTGCTAAGAGGCAGTAGGTTGGTAAGAACCTCTCTGCAGTAGTCATCTGCTTTTCCACGCTTTAGAGATCTTACTTTAAGGAATCATTGGGCTTGGAAAAGGATATTGTTCAGAAAGTCACATAGCCTTTATCAGGAGACTCCTGGCAGTAGATCTCCTCGTGGCAGGAGAGGAGGTAATAATAACAGAGACAGCTGCAGACAGCATAATCAGTGCTTTTGTGGACCAGTGTATGAAAAGTTTTTCAGCATCCTATGACACGCTGCCCAACTGCTGCTGTCTGGAGGCAGTCAGGAGATGTTTATCTTTGCACCTGCAAGCTTGGTAAGACATAATCACAGATTCATCGGTGCTGTTTATAATCTCCAGAGGTTATTTTATGCCATTTTCTCTTCCCCTTGCCAACAAAAAAAATGTTCCTGCTATTCCACTCGGTCATTGGGGTCTTGTGGCAGCAATGGTTACCAAGCTGTTGGAAAAAGACATTCAACAATACCCATAAACCAAATAGAGTCTGGAGTCTACTTGTCCTTTTTTAGTCCCCAAAAGAACAGGGGACCTCAGCCCTTTTAAGAATCTGAGTCATTTGAATCAGTATGTCAAACAGACAAAATTCCAGTGGTCACACTGCAGTCCATTTTGCTGCTATTAATACAGGACTATTAGATGTGCTCAGTAGACCTCAAGGATGTATGCTATCATGTAAAGTAGGAGAAACATTTGAGAAGGTTCCTCCATTTCCACCTGTGAGCTGGTCATTGTCACTTCAGCACTCTGCCCTTTTGGCTCACCACAACCCCTTGCATATTCACCAAAGTTTTGTCAGTGGTAGCATGCACTTGGACCTACTAGGGATCCAGGTTTTCTCGTACCACAATGATTGGCTCCTAACTGCTGCAACCGACAGTCTCTCACTGTACTGTCTGGACCTTTTGCTCTAACTGCTGCAGGATGTAAACATCGCAGTCAGCATCTCCAAGAGCCAGCTTATGTCTTCTCAACAGATAAACTTCATTAGATGCAACCTAAATGCAACCTTACAGATAGCGTGTCTTTCAGCTTCTGGGGTGCTTTCTCTTTGTTTCACTGCCTTGCAAGTCCTTCAGCACCTCTCTCCACCAACAAGGTTGATCCTTTGCCTGTTGGGTCTTATGCCGTTAGCAATCCTCATGGTCCCATTTGCCATATTTTCATGAGGGTTCTCCAGTGGACATTAGTAGTTCATTGGTCCCAAAGGATCTTCCCACTCTATGCCAAAATAAAACCAACTCTGTTCTGCAGACAGTACATATATTGGTGGATTATGTCTCCATCAGTGATAGCTGGACAGCCATTATGACCACCCCCCATGGCATTTGTCACAACGGATCCAGAGACCATTTCCCAAGGACCAAAAGGCATTAAGGGTTCTACTGCCAAGAATCCTACCCCTTCTGACAGGGATTCTAGGGCTTTAGACAGATGGGGTAAGAAGGTATACACCTCTGCTACCCTGGCCATTAGGGCTTTAAATTGCCAGTTTCATATGTTAAAGTATCAGCAACATGTTATGGGGCTAATTAAACAGAAAATTATGTTGATTCCTGACTGTGCAGAACACAAATATTTACAGGAGTTAATGCATTCTGCTGACCAAGTTGGTAAACATACTTTGCAATGTGGGTTTGATGCTTTAGAAGCATCTTGCAAGGCTGCTGTCACTTGGTCTGTTCTTAGAAAGCATGCTTGGCTTAAGGAACAAAACTTGCCAGATCATGTCAAAGCAAAATTACTGGATGCACCCTTAAACCAAGAGCGCCTATTTGGCAATAAAGCAGAAGTTCTCAAAAGAATGGAGAAAGCTAAATCTATGCAAACTGTTAACGATTTCTTACAAGTACAACCACTTAGATTCAGTAGGCATTGGCCCTCAAAGAACTGGTCCTTTCCAGTCCCTTCCAGGTCTTCTCAGTCCAAACCCAAGGGCAGCAGACCCCTAAGACTTAATTCTCAGGTTATGCACAGATCTAAGCAGTGGAGTGCTTCCACATCCAAAACAGGGAGTAGTGAGCTACCCCCCCTATGGTAAACTTGCACAGTGACTTATCCTTAACTCCCCCAAGCCTTGCTCAGGTACTTGCACCTTTGGGAGGGAAACTCGCCCTGCATGCAAAAAAATGGGAATACATTACCCAAGACAAATGGGTTTTAAACATTGTTTCCCTAGGATACCGATTCCACTTCCACTCACTCCCAAACCTAAGTGGATGGCCAGACCTCCCCCCAAACCCGTGGGCGGAGGCCCAAAAGCAAGTACTTTTTCTCCTCAACATCAAGGCTTTTCAACCTGTCCCAGCAGAACAAAGGGGACAAGGCTTTTATTCAAGACTGTTCCTGGTTCCCAGAAAAGAAAACTCCTGGCATCCTATCCCAGATTTATCTATTCTCAACACTTTTCTGGTGGTTCCAAAATTCAAAATGCTAACTCTCCAACAGCTGCTTCCTATGCTAGCCAAGGATTCCTGACTGGCAACCCTAGACTTAAAAGAAGCTTACCTGCACATCCCCATAAGGGAACCTTGCAGGAAATACCTTCGCTTCAGGGCAGGCTCTATGCACTATCAGTTCTCTGCACTTCCCTTTGGCTTATCTACTGCGCCCAGGGTATTCACAAAGTGCCTAGCTCCAGCCATTGCTTTTTGCAGGCAGCGAAGTATTCAGATTTAGTCGAAATGCCAAAACTGAAGAAACTGTTGCAAAAAACAAAAAACGGCACAGGAACAACGGCAACGTACTGGAATGTGTTTAATAAAATTCAAACAAACAAAAGTTGCAGTGAGTGCTGTGTCCACAACGAAAATAAAAGCAAAAGACCAACAAGTTCAAATGAAGCGCTTTTCGTCTGTAAGGTAAAAAGACTTCTTCAGATAATGTTATCTGTGCTATTTTTTTGTTTTTTGCAAGTATTCAGATTTATCCATACTTGGACGATTGCCTGATTCAGGCGGAAAGCCTGAATCAGGCATTTGTAAAGAGACTTCTAACTTCACTGGGGTACACCATCAGCGAAAAGAAATCACACCTAGTACCCTGCCAACAGATCGTATTCCTGGGAGCAAGCTTGAACACAACTTCCCAGATGGCAATCCTCAGTCCAGAGAAACAAATTTATTTGACAACTTACTTCAACCTACTGGCCACAAAAACCCAGCTATGTGCAAGGAAAATACTGAAAGCTCTGGGGTTCATGGAGTCTTGCATTTTGTTAATTCCATATGCAAGACTGCATATGAGGAATCTTCAATAGTATCTAAAAAGTCTATGGTGTTAACATTCTCAGGACCTGGAAACAATAATTCCTATCATTCCGTGTCTAAGGGCATAGTTCCTTTGATGGGCAGAGGCCTGCAACCACAACAAGGGACGGTCTTTCACTCTACTCCCTGCCAACCAAGCCCTAACAACAGATGCTTCAGACTATGCATGGGGGGCTCACATGGCAGGGCAGTGCATTCAGGGCAAATGGAACCCAAAGCAGATGCACCTGCATATCAATCAAAAATAAATGTTAGCTGTACAGAATGCTTTGACAGCCTTCAAAGGCCTTATACTTCCAGGACAACTATTGGTAAAGGCAGACAACACCACAGTTATGTCGTACATAAACAAGCAGGGGGGAACACATTCCTAACCACTCTGCCGACTAGCCGGGGCTCTGTGGAACACAGCCTTGAGCAAC
Source organism: Protopterus annectens (assembly GCF_019279795.1). Classification (NCBI taxonomy): domain Eukaryota; kingdom Metazoa; phylum Chordata; order Ceratodontiformes; family Protopteridae; genus Protopterus; species Protopterus annectens. The sequence continues at coordinate 1,385,143,441 of NC_056741.1, forward strand.
CAAGTGCACCTACAAGCACAATTCCTGCCAGGCAAACTAAATTCACCGGCAGATGACTTGAGCATAAATCTCATGGACCCACACAAATGGAAACTAGAACCCAAAATATTTAAGCTTTTGGGGAACAGATGGAGACACCAGAGGTGGACCTGTTTGCTTCCCCTCAGAACTATCAATTAAACGAATACTGCACCAGAAATCCCCACAGCCAAGCTTGGAAGGTGGATGCCCTGTCCTTTTCCTGGGAAAGCCTCTCAGTCTATGCCTTTCCCCCCTCTGCCTCTCCTCTCAAAGGTTCTACTAAAGATCAAACAGGACAAGCCAAGGACAATCCTGATGGCACCAGACTGGCCACTTCAGCACTGGTATCCTCTTTTGCACAGTCTGACAGTGCACGACTATGGCACCTGCCTCAGACCCCTTCCCTGCTGTCCCAGCAGGGGGCCCAAATTCTGCACCCTCAGCTTCAGACCCTGAACCTTGCAGCCTGGCTAATCCCTTGAACTCACCTCTAGCAACTCTCAGTAAGCAGGTGCTGGATGTCATTCTTGAGGCAAGGAGGCCTGTTACTAAAAAATCATATTCAGAAGAGTGGAAAAGATACTGTTCCTGGAGCCAGTCTCAAGGGATGGGCACAACTGTGCCCAGCTTACCTCATATACTAGATTACTTAACAGAAATGCTCCACAAGAGCCTATCCTTCTCTTCAATTAAGATTCATGCCTCTGCCATCTCAGCCCATTATAATACGGAGCCACCCCTCTTCTCTCATCCTCTGGTAAAGCAGTTCCTTAGAGGGGCCAGAAATTTAAGACGCCCCCAGGAGAGCTCCCACTCCAGCCTGGGACTTTAACTTTGTATTGGAAAAACTTACCCCCCCCCCCCCCCCTTTGAACCGGCTGCTACAGCAGAGTTGAAATTCCTCACCTGGAAAACAGCTTTACTTCTAGCCATCACTTCAGCAAGAAGAGTGTCTGAACTGCAGGCCCTTATGGCAGTAGAACCCTTCATTATCTTCCATGCAGACAGGGTTTCCCTCAGGACTAACCCATCTTTTATGCCCAAGGTGGTTTCTAGTGTGGCTTTAAACCAGTCCATTCATTTGCCTACTTTTTTCCCTAATCCTCAAAATAAAGAGGAAAGGATGCTAAATTCTCTAGACGTGCACAGACAGCTTAGATTCTATTTGGACAGGACTAAGCGTCTCAAAAAATCTGACCAGCTGCTAGTCAGCTTTGCTGCAGGGGCAGAGGGGAAGGCCATTTCAAAGCAAACCATATCTAAATGGATAGCACACTGCATCCATTTCTGCTACAAGCACCATGGAAAAACCTACCCCACAGGGCTACATCTACTTCTACTGCATTTCTCAGAGGAATCCCTACCAGGGACATCCTGGAAACTGCATCCTGGAGCTCTGTACACACTTTCACCAAGCATTACCACTTGCCTATCTTTTCTAAATCCAGAGCTGGATTTGCCACAGCAGTCTTACAGGGCCTGATTGCCAGGCCTAATGCTTCTTAATCTACCTCCACCCCTCCTTAGCTTTGGGAGTCAACCCAAATGTGATGGCTGCAACAGTGAAACACGAAGAACATAGTACAGTTGTGTACACTTACCATAAATGTAGATGTTCGAGTGTATTCACTGTTGCAGTCCTGGTTACCCTCCCTCCAGCCCCCTGATTGTCTTTGCTTTCACCTATCCTTTTTGGTTTGGCATATCTTATACTATGTGTATTTGCTTTTTTGCTGGGGGTGTTCCACACCATATAATTGCTTCCTATTTTGGGGGCACCTGACATCTGGGGCAAAAAAAACTGATGTAATGGCATCGGCTGCATGTTTTATACCCCTGACGACCTGACATCATGGAAGAAGAGACAGCATCCGACGCAGAAATCCCAAAACTCTGGTATTCAGGCCGGCTGAGGGCTACCTGCAGGCAGATAACCCAAATGTGATGACTGCAACAGTGAATACACTTGAACATCTGCATTTATGGTAGATGTACACAACTGTACTATCCCATTCATCCTTTGGCTCCACCATTCTTAGGAATGTCCTGCCATGTTACTGCCAGGGACTATATGCTCTGGAATCTGTCCCACAAGTGAATCAGATGAAAATAGACAACATTTGGATACAAATGTTATGTACTTACCATAATGATGGAGCCATGTTGTCTGCTTTTCATCCGGTTCAACATCTGTCCCCCTTCCTCCTACCATAGTGTCACTAATGAAACTCTGAAGACCTGTTGACCTTGGCATTCCCTGTCAGTAAGCAGTTTTCATTGCCAGTGTTCTATAACCATTTTATGGCCTTTTTCATACCATTTACAAATGAGCCAGAGTGAGACCTTTTCCATTGCAGTAAGGTTATTCACTTTTGCTTTAATAAGTTATTTATCAAGGATCTGAGGTAGTAGGGTGAAGACCAGGGAATTATGAGTTGGGGAGGAGTCAGATCCCTGGAACTAAAAAGCTTCAGCTCCAGTGCTGAGGTCGGATCCATTTGGATCTGACAATCACAGTAGGTAGGTTGCTGTTGAGGTGTGGTTCTTTCAAAAACAAACAAAAAAAAAATCTTTCCTTTCTGTTTTTCTGTGCGCTGTCTTAGTAGTAGTTATAGTGGGGTTGTTCTTGTTTATCCTGTAGCATTTTAGTGTTCTATACAAATATTGTAGTATGGAGTGTATTTTGTTGATATGCGGTTTAAGTAGTGCATCGCATGTGGTCCCTAACTGCTCCTGCAGGATGCTCATGATAAGTGTGTATACTGTTTAAGCACAGCACACTTGGATGTCAAGTGCCAGGTCTTCTCTGCTTTCGGTGCCAGAGTCCTGGCTGAAAGGAAGGCCAAGCTAGTGATGAAAAGTAGTCTTCACTCCTCAGCTGCTGCTACTGCTTTTGCCTCTCCCAGTAAGAAACCAAAAAAGAGGAAGATAGAGGGAGATAAAGAAGTTTGCCTGATCCAAAACTCTAAGAGGAGGGAAGAACGTAAATGCTCTTCCCCTAAGGACCTGCCAGATCTGAATGTTCAACCTTTGACTCCTCCGGTTCCTGCTCTGTCAAGGACCTTAAGTGCCACCTTGGACCTGATCACCTGTCATTGCATTACTGGATTCAGAGTTCTCCAATTCTCTCATCCTTAATATTCCCAGCCCTTTCCTCTCCAAGGGACCTACTGCTTTTTTGGGCAGGGTTCAGTCCACCTTTTGCCTGATTACCCAGGGATTTTCTCCAAGACCCTTTCCTTCTCCCAGTTGGATGTAAACCTGAGATTCAGTGGCCAAGAAAGTATCGCAGCCACTTTCCATGGCTTCTAAGTCCACTGATCAGTTGGAAACCTTGTCACCCAATTTAGTGCAGCTGATATATGCCATTCTTCAGGCCTAGTTGGAACCAGGGACCATCCCTTCCTCCTTGGCCCTGAGGCTCGAGTCTGTGTCTCCTTTTGCTTCCAGTCTTGTGGTTCTTCCCCTGGTTCCGAGGGGTCAGTCAGACTGAACCCCTCACTCCCTCTTATCTGTGCTGACAGCCTGTCTACATCTGACTGCGAAGCAATCTTCGGTGTTCTCGACTCCAGCCTTGTTAGAGCCTGGTGCAACTTGGAGCTGAGGGATTGGGGCTGCGACTGATGCTCCAGGGTCATGGTCAACCTTTTGGTTTTCAGAGTTGTCCCTTCCCCTGGGAGCTTCAACCCTATATAGCTCACAGCTGAGCTTAATGTCTGAACTGGCCGAGTCAGCTCCAGACCCCAGATCTGATGTTGTCATCTTCATTCACCTGTGGGTATCAGTTCCAACCCTCTGAACTGACTCAACTGCTTCACTACCTTGAGATTTGAAGATCGAGCTCCTCCTCTCTACTCATAAAGCCTCTTTCCCCCCAAATGCCCCAGATCTTGTTTGCCACTCATTGTGTAATCAGCGAGGTTTTCAGTGCTCTTCATATCCTCCTTTTTAGTGCGATGTTCACAGTAAGTGCGAGTCCTACCCTTCGTCTGTCACTTTTTCATATTTACTTAGTCTAGTCTCACTGGTATTTTGTAATTGTAGTGCAGGTTTCTGTTCGACATAGTCCCATTCTCTCTCTTTTCTTCTTCTGAACTTTCCTGTTTCAAAAAAAAACTTCTTTCGTTATGTCCAATCCTAAATCGGACAGGACTGATAAGCCTGTAGGATTTAAGAGGTGCACTTCCTGTGGGCATAAGAGCCCCTTGTCTAATGCCCACAGGGAGTCTGTCTATTGTTTAGGGCCTAGCCATTTGAACAGCGGCTGTTCTATTTGCGTGAGCTTTCACACGCAAGCACTTGCGGATCACAGCAACAAACTTGTTCTTAAGGGATTATTACCTGCTTCCTCCCCTTCTTCTGTTCCTTCATCATCAGGGCTCAAACCCCCTCCAGGAAGCAAAAAGAGGCCAAGGAACACACAAAATATTCTCCCTCCTCACAGTTTGAGCTGCAAAAAAGGCGCATAAACCCTTGGAACTAAAGGTTTCGGAGCCATCCACCATGGTTCAGTGGGTTGCCTCTCTGCCCCGTACCTCAGTTCCCAGTTCAGAGCTGAGGGTTTTGGTTCAGAGATCTCCACTCCAAGAGATCTCCCCAAAAGGGACATCTAGACCAGCTTCCACTTTTTCCTCTGTCAGGTCTTCTCAGAGTCTTTCGGACAAGGATGTTGGTAGATTAATGAGGCAATTTCTCGAAGCTCAGATTCTGATGGGGATTTCGCCAGCTCTGCCCCCCCCCCCTGGATCCGTGACTGTGTCCCCTTTCTTGCGGTTCAGAGTCTTCAGTTCTCTTGGTCCCGGGAACCAGGGTGTTGTAGCCAATAGTCATCACATCTTTGCCTCCAGCTACCTCCCTGATGCAATCTGTGCTGACAGTGTTGGTTCAGAGTGCGTCTCAGAGCCATAGCCCCGATGTCAGTACCAGGGGAATGACTTTGCTTCAGAAATTTTTGTAGTTGTTGCTTCCCCTTGGGGTGTCAGCATTCAACAGCTCGACTCCAACTCCTCCTTCAGAGTGGGAAGCTCGAGGCCCCCGAGGGTTGTCTGGTCTGGTGGCCTTGGCCCCGGGGGGGGGGGGGTTGGGACTTCCTTCTGGTACTTGGAGCCCTGCTGTCTTTGAAGTGGTGGAGAGGGTCCTTTCTCATTCTGGGAGACCCTTGGTTCTCACCCCTGTGGAACTTCCCATTGTCTCTACTGAATCTGTCTATGAGGCTTCTCGTCTCCCACATGGACAGCTGGTCCCAAGGAGCCTCCCGACTGTCCCATTTGTAGAACCCCACAGATCTTTCAACACCTCCCTGGAGCATTCCACCGAGGAGTTTCCTCTGAAAGGACTGTGCAAGAGGAGGTATGTCGATTCCCTGGATATCTATCACTCTGATTTCAAGGAAGGGGAGGGGTCCACAAGTTCTCCACTGGATGATGTCTCCTTTGGAGACATCTTAGAAATCCTCCGTCAAAGAGGTGGATGGACTTCCCAAAACCCTGCCCCAGAGGAATCGGTCATGTTGGAGGATTTCGGGTTCAGCCCATCTACATCCTGGGTGCCTCTCCCGGCAGACCCTGTCATTGAGTTGGTATCTTCTAGGGCATGGAAAGATCCGGACACAGTAGAGCCTATCCCCAAGTGCACAGACAAAATCTTGAGTGCTCCCCAGGACAAAACTTCCTGGACAAAGGGTATTGCAATTGATGCCATGGTTGTTGTGGCAGCCACCAAAAAGGAGCTGGCCCAAGAGAGCTCCTCTTTCCATCCCCCCTAACAGGGAGTCTAGGGCTTTGGGCAGATTTGGTAAAAGAGGTTATGCCTCGGCCACTTTCTCCTTGAGGGTGCTAAACTCCCTTTCCCATTTTACAAGACTACAGAGGGACTTGGTCAAGGAACTCTGTAGCTCTACCCTGAAGTCCATGTCTGCAGATTAGCAAAAGGTCTTCTCTTCCAGAATGGCTACCCTCCAATCCCTATCTGTCACATCTGTGAGATTGATATCCCATGCAGCAGAGAGTACCTCAAGGGAGGCCAGTTCCAGGATTGCCATAACACGTCATGCCTGGATGCGGCTGTGCGATTTTGCAGAACCTTTAAAGGCGTCCTTCGTCAGTGCGTCTTTTGATGGATCGACCTTGTTTGGACCCAATCTTTGACACACGCTCCCGCAGTGAGAAAGATGGGAAGACCCTGTCTGCCGTTGAGATCCATTTTTCTATCCTACAAAGGTACTTCTCCAGGAAACAGCACAGGAGTAAACAGATGTGGTTCAAGAAGTTTCAGGGTCCTTTCCAGGATTCTCAGGGAGAATTTTCCCCCAGATGTAGAGGGGGAAATAACCAAAATGGTAGGTGCCACCCACATGGGTGAGGGGATCCACAGAACCAAGGGTCTTGAGAGTCTTTCTCAGACAGACCCTATCAGCACTCCTGATCTGTTGCCCGACTGCCTTCTTCTGGAGGCAGTCGGGGGGGGGGTGCTTTTCCTTGCACCTTGAAGCCTGGGAAGCAATTATAAACAATCTGGTGCTAAGGATCATATCCAGAGGATGCTGTTGTCCCTTTCTATGGATACCAAGACAAAAATCTGTCTTCCCCGATGTGCCACCCAACCAGGGGGATGGGGCAGCTGCAGAAATCGCAGAATTGCTGCAAAAAAGTCATCCAGGAGGACCCTCCCGATCAAGTCATATCAGGTCTTTACTTGAGGTTCTTTTTGGTTCCCAAAAAGACAGGGGACCTAAGGCCCATTCTGGACCTAACAGCCCTGAACAAATCTGTAAAGAACACGAAGTTCAGGTTAGTTATGGTTCAGTCCATCGTACCTCTACTGAAGATGAATGGCTGGATGTGCTCAGTAGACCTGAAGGATGCGCGTACTAGCATATCAAGATGGACAGGTGCTCAAGAAGGTTTCTTCTTTTCAGGCTGGGAGCCAGTCATTTTCATTTCAGATCACTCCCGTTTGGTTTCACTATAGCCCCCAGGGTGTTCACCAAATGCTTGGCAGTGGTTGCAGCTCACCTAAGGCTGCAGGGGTTTCAGATATTTCCCTATCTGGATGACTGGCTCTTGAGAGCTCCAACCAGGCATCATCTTATTCAGGCCAGGGATTACCTTTTACAGCTAGCTCTACATCTTGGTATAACCCTCAATTTGGAGAAATCTCAGATGGAACCAGTTCAAGTGAATACATTTCATAGGAAAACGACTAGACACCACAATTTCTCGGGCTTATCTAATAGTGGATTGAGTATCAAGCCTGCGCCTTCATGTCAAACAAATTCTAGCCGTACCAAACCCCCCCCAGTGAGTTTGGTTCTCAGAGCTGCCACCGAAAGCTTGGAGGCCATCACATCAGATGCATCATCATCAGCATTCATCAACATAGTCTCCCTAGCTCGTGGTAACAATAAAAATGTCTCATGCCTATTCCTTGACCTTTCTAAAGCCTTTGACAGTGTCTCTCACCCACTCCTCCTAGATAAACTCACTAACTTACATTTCTCTCCCCCTACTATCTTCTGGTTCTCCACCTATCTCTCAACCCGCCAGCAATCGGTTAAATGGCTCTCTGCACTATCTTCCCCTCTCACTGTACAAATGGGAGTCCCCCAAGGGTCCATACTTGGACCACTACTCTTAATATTTTCACCAACTTGCGCTACTCCTCTTGTCCCCAGTCATCTCTTGTGCAGTATGCTGATGACTCAACTGTTACAACCATTGCTGACAACCCAGCTGACCTCCACTCAACTACCCAGGCATCCTTCCACACTACTGAGAATTGGCTTAGTGATAAAAAACTAATACTTAATTAAAAAAAAAATCTAAGCTCCTACTCTTCCTCCCTAAAAACATCACCACACTCAAAAGTACATTTACCATCTTATCCTGCAACAACACTATCATGTCAGCTGAATCTAGTACTAAATTGCTAGATGTTACAATAGATGATCAGCTTAAGTTTGATCTCCATATTACTAACTCTGTAAAAAGAACTCATGAGAAACTTGGACACCTTTTCCGTAGCAAGAAATACTTAACTAACACTGCCCGAATAACTCTCTCCCAGGCTTTATTACTCCCAACACTCCTGTACAGCTGCCACATATTCACAAACCTAAATTCTACACTTATTTCCAAGCTTGAAACTACCTATAATAAGATCGGCAGATTTGCAGCTAACCAAACCTACAAGTCACACCACTGCTTAGCACTACAACAACTAGACTGGCTAGAATTCCCTCAGCTGCTCCAACTATACCAACTACAAATCATCCACTCTATTGTCTATCTACCCTCCTTCTGCCCCAGCCTGTCCACTGTCATATCCAAATATTCCCCTGCTAGGACGCTACACAGCTCAAATCAAGAATTAGACATCCACAAACCCAAAACCAAAATAGGCTGCCTTCTCTATAACTATAACCCAGCTATATCCTGGAACCAACTCCCCTTGGAAATAAAATCCCTCCAGCATAGCAACATTTTCAAATTAGCCACAAGGAAATACCCAAAAACAAAGTGGTCTTGCCACTGTAGCCAATCACCCTGAAACCACCATCCTTTCACCATCTCACTCTTAATGTATCTCTAACACTATTCCCCTGCCTCTTCTACCTCTTCCCTTCCCCTATCTCCAACCACTCTTAATTCTTATAGTCTCAAAACAACCTACCTGTCTAGTCTGTCTCCTATACTCTACCTCCCCTACATCTCCAACTAGCCATTCCTAGTTTCCTTTCTTGTTTCCAAACTCCTATACAACTAGATCCTACTCACTTTAAATAAGCATCTGCCTAACTATTAACTCATTTGCTCTAAGCAGCTTAAATAATGTTGTAACTAGTCACATTTTCTTCTGCTAATTGTTTAAAACCTTGTTTGTAACAACTCACATACTTGTCTGCCAATTATGTTAATACTCTGTACAATTGAATTGCCTGAGGAGCTTTTTTTTCTCTCCAGGTCTCTGCTTGTAAGATCCTATAGCTGATTGTTACAATGTTACTAACATTTAATAAATTGTTTTCTACTCCAGAGGAGCTTTTCTCCCCGGGTCTTTGCTGAAAATGAGCCAAAAGCTCAGCCAGACTAACCCGGTTAACAAATGTAAAATAAAAAAAAAATAAATGGTTATGGAAATCATATCCAGAGATGATACAGTTCCCTTTTTGTTCATTCTGATGGACTCCTAAAAATCCCTTTCCAATATGCCACCCCATCAGTGAAGGGTAGCAGCAGTGGAAATCCAAAAACTGCTTTATAACCAAGTTATCCAGGAGGTCCCACCAGACAAACACTGATCCGAGGTCAATTTGAGATTCTTTTCAGTTCAAAACATGGACCTCAGACCCATTTTTGGATATCAGCAAGTTGAACCGATTTGTTAAGCAGACCAAGTTCCTGATGGGCAAAAGGCAGTCCATTCTACCTCTCCTGAGGAAGGACAATTGGATGTGCTCTGTAGATGTCAAGGATACCTACCATCACATAAAGATAATGACAGTTTTATTTGCCCAAACTTTTTTTTGCAACTGGAGTAACCACATTTCCTCAAGAAGAAAGTCAAGGGCCTGAATCATAGAAAATATGTGGACTGTCTCAAAGCCTTGACCTCCTCCTCAGCATCATACAGGCTACTGAGAGGGTGACCTCCATCTCGCATATGGAACCTCAGCAGACCCTATCTGGATGGACCTATTACACATGTGCAAGTACATTGGCGCCATAAACACCAACTCAAGGGATCTCAGTAACTTCTGCATAAGCAGAACATGTTGGATGGATAGGTTTGTATCACTGAGAAATCCATTTCTGTGGAACCGTTTTCCACTCTACATAAAGCAAAATAATACTCTTACCCTGTTCAAATGTAATTTGAACCAGAGTGGATGGGTAACTGCAAATTCATCCCTTGATTTAGCACTCGTCCCTTACTGAAAGGTGTAATATACAAGTACCCCAAGATATCCTTATTCTTCTTGTCTCTGGTTTGTTTGTATACAAAATGTAAGGGTTGAAAAGTGCCATGAGAATGTAAGGCTAGGCTTCTTAAGATCTTCATATATTAGTAGCCTAGTAATTAACTATGAACCTATTGTTGTATCATGTCAGGATCATACCACCCGTATCTCAGTGAGTAGAATTGCAGTGCCAAATATACATTGGTTATCAGGGTCTCACCAAATGCTGAGGAAGAGCCAAAATGTCTGTATGGTGGTCAAACCTCAACCAAGACATTGTAAACATGATATCCAAGTATCAGGACTTCACTTTGCATAAATGTTTGAGATGAGAGCCCCTTATGCCAAAATCCTTGCTTAAAGTTTTATGGCAAAAGATAGCTGCTTGACGTAAGTGAGTAGGATAACCAAATCTGCCTTGTGGTGGACTGTTAAACTAATGATATAGAAATAGTGAATATACCAACCATGACTAGTCAACAATTAATACACAAGTTTAAGACAAGGTTCTCAAGATGTGGTCTTCCTTTTGAACTGGTCACAGACAGTGGTTCACAGGTTGTCTAAAGAGTTTCAACATTTTTTTGCTGACTGGTTTCTCCCATACTGTCAATCCTCACTGTCAACAGTTAAATGGTGAAACTGAGAAAGCAGTACAAACTGCCAAAAAGTACTAAGACAGATAAATCCTGTTAGAGCTCTCGTGTCATATCTAGATACTCCACACATTGCCGCTAGAGTAAGCTGATCACGTCATGCTGAGAAGGCAAATACAAACTGATCTGCATGAATCTGAAGTAACTTGTGTAATGTATTTAAACAAAATAACTGAAAAGTCAGTTTCCTACAAAAAGTTTTATGACTGACATTTTGCACACTGGCTACCTATTCTTCAGCCAGGCCAAGCAGTATGCTTAAAGATGGGGGATGGAAGGAGAGAAAAAATATGACACAATAGGTGTTGCATTGCAGAAAGCTACTGAACCGTGACCCTACATAGTGTAAACAAGAGAGAGGACCAGGATTAGTGAAATAGGACATATCCATTTGGTTCCTGATGAGTGTCAACTATGCAGTGTTCCATTGAACCATTTGAACCAGTTTGAAGTGAGAATGACCATTCCTATGACCAACAAAGCTGTAGATGTGCTGACCACAGGCATTTTTCAGTAGTATATCTAAGGCGAGGGAGCACGTTCGCATTTGACTGTTTGTGGTGATTGACTGTATGGTGTCTTGGCGATGCAATTTAAGCATCCCTGTTCCTCATCTGTTGACTTTGTTAGTTTTGTCTAGTAATTGTAAAAGTTCTAGAACTTGTTATAATATCCTCTCTCTGAGTTTTCCTTCCGCAGGTTTGCATTCTGTTCTCAGTTTCTGTTCAGGCAGTATTTGAGTGACTAGGAATGTATGGTAGATCAGTGTGGTTAATCACTTTAAAAGTTTCAAGAGAGTCTTGGGGACAGGTCAGTCACTTTGCTAATCCTTGCTCATAATGCATGGTCTAATACTTCATAAATAGTCATATTATTCAGATGTATTAACCATATGATTTTACATGATCAGTCTAGAGTGTTGAATGTTGGATGCATCACTGTTTGTCTTTTCGGCTTTTTCCCATTAAGGGTTCGCCACAGTGGAACTCCAGTCTGCTAATGATTGGCAGTAGAGTTTTACGAAACGCCAAGGTGCGAGCTCGACGCCCAACCTTCAACGAAGGCACTCCCATTTACGCACGCATGTCTTTCGAATGCTACCCAACCGCGGGGAGGACATGCAGACTCCACACAGAAGGCACTCCCAAGCCACGCCGAGAATCGAACGGGAGAACCTCTTGCTGTGAGGTAACAATGCTACCGCCACGGCATTAATGTTGGATGCATCACTATACTTATAATTTCAAAAGAGGGATTTTTGTCTTGAGGGAGATGTGATAAGTTGCTAAAATGTGTTTAGATATTATACATAAGTACATAGCTATTGAGATTGAAACCTAGTATGGTGTTGTCCTTTTAAGACTGTACGGAACTCATAATACATTAAATGTCCAAGATAAATTTATTGAGGTGGGAGATGCTGAATTGTTAACAATGTATGTTATGTAGTCCAATCTCGCCTTCATTCTTACCCCTGGGTCCAGAGCCAAACCTCTGCTCCAGCTCTGCCATACTCTAGCTCAGTGTCTTCAATTGGCTCATGGCTAAGAGGTATCCCATCATGCAACAGGCCCATTCCACAAATCTCGTTTGCCGCTCGTTACACTCAGACGTGGTTTCGCTTTTGGCCATGGCTAAGTATACTTTTTCTAAAATTTTGGATATTTGTTGTTCATAAAAAGCTATTTTCATAGCTACTGTGTGTCTCTCTCTCTCTCTGCTGGTTGTGTGGCCTTTTTCGTTGGCCATTTTTTGGTATCCCGTCCACCCTCTCTTTCCACGGGCTAGACCCGTTTTAATTAGTGGACCTATTCCTCCCCATTGTTTTCCATGTGGTCTCTTTGTGTTGTGCTTCTGTTACTTGTAACTTATTGAGTGTTTTTGTTTTTTGATAGTGGTGTTATCCTGCCTTTATTTCCCCCGGGCTAGGCCTGTTTAAATTAGAGGACCTAGTCCTCCCTGTAGTTTTTGTTCCCGTCGGTTACTAGGCCATTTTTAGTTAGAGGCACTAGTTTCCCGCACAGGGTTTAGTTGGGTCTTTTGTGTGTATGTGTGGTTTTGCAGCTTGTCTTTGTGTGTGTACTCCTTATAAGCATGTCTAAGGATTCTAAGGAACACAGGCCTTCGGGCTTTAAGAAGTGTATTGAAAGCAATAATAAAATGTCTTTAACTGATGGGCACTCTGTGTGCGTGTATTACTTGGGGGGCTATTCACCTCCAAGAGTCCTGCTTGTTTTGTCATTCCTTCAGTCCCCGTGTGCTACAGGAGAGGAAGAACAAGCTCATTCTGAAAGGACTGCTTAAACACTCCTTTGAGGAAGACTTGGCTGAGTCTTCCAGTGCCATATCCTCTCTAGCTAAAAAGGACAAAAAGACTGCTAAGAAGCGCTCTCCTGCTCCGTCTGTTTCTTCGGAGCCGCCAGAGAAAGTTGCTAGATCAGCTTCTCCTCCTTCGACTCCATTGGCTTTGCTGCCGACAGAAGGTGGTGTATTGACTAAGTCTGTGTCGGCTCCCAGCCTTTCGGAGCTGGTCATGGATATTTTGGTTTGGAACCGGTCTCCAGTTGTTCGACCGGGTTCTCCTTCACGTCAGTCTCCCTCTGTAGGGAGATCCAGATCTCCAACTATATCTTTCAGATCCTCGAGGTCCCTTTCCGATGAGGACATTGATAGAGTGGAGAAGAAACTGCTTTAGTCATCGGTGCTGGCCAAATTGATTTTGCCTCTGACCCAGTCGGCTCCGGAGACCATGGCCCTTTCATCGTTTGTTGTTCCTCCTCTGAGCCTTTCTCGGCCCTCGGAGCCAGAGTTGTCGGTTCTGTTGGGTGCCGTTAGATCAGTTTCAGTAGCTTCGCTTGCCACTCGGTACCGATTTCCACTCCGACCCCATCGGTTCCGTCCATAGGGTCGAGTGTCCTCAGTTCCCCGGTCAGACCTGAGGGGGAGGGCTCTGATCGATCTTCATCGGTTCCAAGCCTTCCTCTCGGTGCATCGGCTCTGGTGAGCTTGGACCCAACATCTGCTTCGGACCTCATCTCCTCAGCGCTGAGGGCTACTACTGTATCCTCTGCGGTTAATCGACCTTCAGAGCCGGGGAGATCAGCCTTCGAGGTTATGAGGATCATGCTAGCCAGGTTGTCAGCTGCATCCTACTGCACTGACACACTGCCCCCTCTGGCACTGGTGTCAGTTTCAGATCACCCTCTATCCATGAACAACGGAGGAGACCCAAGGCCTTAGGATACCTCCATGAGTGGTCCCCAGCTTTCTGACATCTCCCCAGAGTTTTTGCCTAAGGAGCCCGTCAGAAAGAGATTGTGTAAGAGGAAACACGTTGACTCCCCGGATGAGTCTCTCATGTTGGACACTGACCTCGAGGAGTCAGAGGGGTCCCCCAAGTCGTCTTCTGAAGATATCTCTCTTTCAGATATCATGGAGATCTTGAAGCAGAGAGGCGGCTGGCCCTCCAAATCCCCTCCTGATGAGTATTCGGTGTTCCTGAAGGCTTTTGGATCTCAACCTTCCACCTCTTGGGTGTCTCCCCCTTTCGATGAGCTACTAGATCTTGTTTGTCGAAAGGTGTGGGTAACTCCTGACACTGTGGAACCAGTCCCTAGGAGACCCAATAAGTTTTTGTCTGCTCCCACAGACAAGGAGTATCTGACAAAAGGCGTTCCAGTAGATGCCATGGTGGTGGCAGCAGCCACCAAGAAGGAACTTGCTGAAACTTCGTCTACCGTCCATTCGCCTAACAAGGAGTCCCGGGCCATGGACAGGTATGGGAAGCGTGTGTTTACCTCAGCGGCCTTTACTCTGCGGTCACCAAACTAGATTTGATGCTCATGAGGGCCTTCTTACCAGAAGAGAGAATTCAGGCTGTACAACAGCAGGTCTACACCTAACTACCATTGAGGAAGGTCAAGGCAAAAGTGGTCCTCAAGTTATTAGGGACCATGGCTGCCACGATCATGCTAGTTCCCCTTGCCAGACTGCAAGTGAGGGTTCTACAGTGGCTACTTTTTGCCCAATGGTCACTGCAGTATCTTCCACTCTCCCATTCTATTCTGATTACGGACACGTGCAAGCAGGATCTACGCCTTTTGTACCATCTTCTCCAGTTGCCACGGTGACCATGGATGCCTCCCAGATCGGGTGGGGGGGGCATTATCTCGGCAGGAGAGTGCAAGGCACGTGGCAGGATCACGAAACCCATTTGCATATCAATGTCTTGGAGATGAGAGCAGTGCTATTAGCATTGCAAGCACTTCAGAGCTTTCTCCTTCTAGGGACAATTGCAATCCACTCAGACAACATGTCTGTGGTATGGTATCTGAACAAGCAGGGAGGAACAAAATCATACCCCCTTTGCAGAGAGGCACTTCGAGTTTGGCAGTGGGTGGTGTCTTCCCAACGCTTTCTAGTTGCAATGCATATACCGGGGAAGTCCAATGTGATTGCCGACAGGCTGAGCAGAGCTATCCTAATGCCTCACGAGTGGTCCCTGAACAAATATGTTGCATCAGCCTTGCTGCGATCTATTTGCCAGCCCTCTCAATGCCAAATGGAGCAGCTACTTTACCCTTATCCCCCTGGAAGGGGAGACACCCAGGGGCACTCTGGTTCACAATTGGCCCTTTGGTCTTCTCTATGCCTTTCCACCGTTTCCTCTGATATCAAAGGTCATTCAGAAAGCACAGTCTTTGGGAAGCAAAATGATCCTAATTGCCCCACACTGGCCTCTTCAGATTTGGTTTCCCTTCCTTCGACCCTATCTAATGGACGATCCCTGGATTCTGGACCCAGATCCAGATCTGCTGACTCATATGTGAGGACAGTTCCATCCCTCCATCCAGACCCTCAAGTTGACAGCTTGGTTGCTCCAGTTCCGTCCCTAGTCAGGCTTCATGATTTTTTCCCGGAAGTGGTTCACATTCTGTCTTCTTCCCACAAGCCTTCTACCAGGAAGATTTATTCCAGTAAGTGGAAGAGATTCTCCATTTGGGCCCGTGAAAGACATATTGACCCTTATACAGCTCCTATTTCGGCAATATTAGAATTTCTTTCTCAACTGTTCAGTCAGGGATCAGCTGCAGTAACCATTAAAGTGCAATTGGCAGCGATTTCTACCTTTTACGTTGCTAATAAGCCCAACCTTATGGCTCATAGGCTTTGTAGGGCCTTTCTGAAAGGGACAATGTTACTCTGACCTCCGGTCTTTGATCCAGTAATGCCATGGGACCTCAATTTTGTTTTACAGAAGCTCTCCTCAGCTCCCTTTGAGCCCGCAGCTACATGTGACCTAAAATTCTTGTCATGGAAGACAGTATTTTTGGTAGCCATAACTTCAGCTAGGTGGGTCTCTGAGCTCCAAGCGTTATCGATTAAGCCATCTTATTTGGTGTTTCACCAAGACAGGGTCTCCTTAAGAACCAATCCTTCTTTTATTCCAAAGGTTGCTTCTGTTATCAATATCAACCAATCCATTGAGTTGCCTGTGTTTTTTCCTGAATTTTCTAACAAGGCAGTATTTAAGTTTCATCAGCTAGACGTTCATAGACAATTGCGTTTTTATTTACATAGGACAAAAGGTTTCAGGAAATCAGATCAACTGTGTGTCTTGTTTTCAGACACTAGACTTGGGGTTCCTGTTTCTAAAGTAACCTTGTCTCGCTGGATCTCCAATTGCATCTCATTTAGTTATGGTTCCAATGGCAGAGAGTTACCCTTTAGAGTGAAGGCTCATTTTACACAATCTGTGGCAACCTCTACTGCATTTCAGGCTAGGATGTCTATGGATAATATTTGTGCTGCAGCAACATGGGCTTTGCCTCATACTTTTATTAGTCACTACAAATTAGATCTGGCCTCTAGAGGCAGATCTTCCTTTGGTTCCACAGTGCTCAAGAGTATTTTTCACTGAGCCACCCAAGGTCAAGGTGTTAGGGACGCTGTCCCAGGGGTAAGAATGAAGGCGAGATTGGACTACACAACATCAAGAAGATATGTACGCACCATAACGTTCGATGTATAGGTTCATAGGTTGATACTAGGCTATCTACCCTAGGGCATTTATAAGCCTAGCCAGAGTGTGTTTGGCTTTCGCCACCCTTTTAGATTAATTGACTGTGCCCCTGTATAGTAGGTCACAGAAGGTAGCCCTTTTAAGGTTAGTTTACTGTACCTCTGTCAAGCAGGGACACAGAAGAGATCCCAGGGGTAAACTTACGATCTCCCATCCACTCGTCAAGATTTCTCTTGAAGAGGGTCAGTGAGAGACTCTGCCTAACATGGATTGGGATTTTGTTCCAGAGTGAGGGGAGCCTCTGGGATATGAATCTGTCCCTCCAGCATGTCCTATTTATTTCTGTGCTGAGGTTCATGTCCCTGGTGCGTGTAGCTCTAAGGGATTTGGATTTCCTGATGTGAAGCATGTCCATTAATTCTGGGTTGGACATGGCTTTATACGTCAGACACAGATCGCCTCTGAGTAGGCGGTACGCAACTGAGTAGAGCTGGAGTTTCTTTAGCCGAACTGCATAGGGCATCTGTTTGAGCCCCTTGATCCTCTTGGTGAGGTACTTTTGGGGTCTTTCCAGTTGCTGCAGGTGTCGGGTAAGGTACATCCCAAACGGGACATTGTATTCAATTATGGGCCTGATAAGTGATGAGTAGAGGGGCACAATGACCTCTCTTGATCTAGATGTGAACCCTTTCGTGATAAGGTGGGCTATATAGAAGGTCTTTCTAACCACTTTGGCAACGTGATTGTCAAAGGAGAGATTGCTATCTACTTGGGTCCCCAAGTCCCTAATTACTTCTTCCGTACTTAATGGATTACCACCTATGTGGTAATTTGTGGGCACTTTGTTTTTCCCAAAGGGGATGACTATGCACTTTTTGGCATTTAGCTTTAGGCCATGGCTCTGGCACCAGTTATCCGTCTCTGTGAGACCCTTCTGGAGGATGCTTGTGTCAGCTGGAGAGTCGATTATGGCACCCAGTTTGCAGTTATCTGCGAACTTGGTCAGCCATAGTCCACCCGTGTTAGCCTGTACCTCGGAGAAATATATACTGAACAAGAGAGGTCCCAGGACTGAGCCTTGTGGGACGCCACATGTAACTGTTTTAGAGTCTGACATGGCACCTGCTATTCTTACCATGTGGGTTCTATCCCTGAGCCAGTTTGCAACCCATCTTGTGACATATAGGGGTTGATATTTAAGCTGGTGAGCCTTATTTATGATGCCCGAGTGGGGTATTGTGTCGAAGGCTTTTGCGAGGTCCAGGTAGGCTGTGCGGACTACCTTCCCTTCATCTATGGCTTTGGTAACTGTTTCAAAGAAGTCGACCAGGTTCAAGAGGCAAGATCTGCTCTTAACAAAGCCGAATTGGGTAGGATCCAGTGTCTGGAGGTTCCCAATGTCTTTGTTTATGATTTCCATGATGATATGCTCCATAGCTTTGCAGACCAGGCTAGTCAGGCTTATAGGGCGATAGTTTCTGGGGTCTGTTGTGGCACCACCTTTGTGGAGTGGGACCAGTGTTGTACGCCATTCCTTGGGTACATATCCTGTAGTAAGGCTGAGATTGAACGGTGACTTTATATGAGGGTTTAGTTCTTCTTGGAGCTCGTGTAAGACAGCCCGGGACACAGTCTGGTCCCATTGATGCTGTGTTTTTTGCTTTGGAGAGGGCAGCTCTCACCTGTGCATCTGTGATCTCAGGAAGGCTACACTCTGTTGGGATAGACATTTGCTCTTTTGGGGGGGGGAAGGGGGGGGAGTTTGCACTGAACCTTTCTGCCAGGATGTTGGCAATGTCTCTGGGTTCAGTGTATTTTTTGTCATTTTGCACTAACTCAGAGCATATCTGGGAGTTGCCTCCCAGGTTCCTGACATAACTAAAGAAGGCCTTGTGGTTATCTTTAGTGTCTTGTGCAATTTTTCTTTCGAAGCTGACCTTAGATAATTTTATGAGGGATCGTAGTTTCTTGCTAGTACTGATAGACGCCTTCCCTTTTTGGGATTTTGCTCTATCATGTAGTAGCTTTCTCCTTCTGTTGTATAGCTTATTTATGGCCGGGGTCCACCAGACACGTCTCCTGCCTTTGGAGGAGTGAGTCTTGTTTTTATTTGGGATAGCATGCGCCATGCATTCCTGTAGGTGTCCATAGAATGCTTTTGTAAAGGATTCTGCATTTTGGGCCATATTTTCCACTGGCCCGGGGGCTTTGGAGGATTCCACCTCTGTTTTGAGAAGTGTGAAGTTTGCTTTTGAGAAGTTCTTCACCGTGGTTTCCTTGGCTGGGGGTGGGGATGGAATATGGATGTCCAGTGAGATTAGTTTATGGTCTGATCTTACCAATGAGGGGTATACCACTTGTGTGGAACATAGAGACCCCATGTTGGTGATGACCAGATCCAATACGTTTTCCCCTCTTGTGGGAGTGGTGACCAGTTGTTCCATAGCATTTGAGTTTATAAATTCTAGGAACCTTTGGACGAGGGTGTTTGGGCTTGAGTAGTTTTCCCAATCAATGTTTGGGTAGTTGAAGTCACCCAATATAATGGTGTTTGGAGAGACCTTCATATTCTCCAGTGTTCTCAGGAAGGCCGTGTGAGGTTCCTGTGTTTGGGAGGGTGGTCTGTAGCTGGCTACAAACTGAAAGGCAGTTTTGCCCACTGTTAGTTGCACATGGATGGTCTCCGATGCTTTGTGCAGTGCCACTAACCTGGAGGTCTGGGTATCTTTGATAAATATGGATACTCCCCCTCCTTTTGTGGTTCGGTCCAAGTTTTGGGGCCGAAAAGCATGGTATGAAGTATAATCTGTTAGTGCTGGGGTGCTCTCGGGAGCCTTGAACCAGGTTTCTGTTACTGCACAGATATCGATATTCTCCATACTGAGGAGAGTCTCGAGTGCGTGCATCTTGAGGTTTAGACTTCTGGCGTTGAGCAGCATTACCCTTAGTTTTTATTTCTTTGTGTTGTCTATGGAGGTGGGTTTGTCTTTTGAGCCTTGCCTAAAAAAGGCACTATGTGGGGAACCAAGAGCCTTTGCCAGTATTCGAAAACCCAGGGGTGACAGGTGCAAGCCCGTCCCTAGCGAAGCAACGTGGCTTGTCGAGCATGTCATCCGAGGCTGACAGACACTGGATCCCCTTTGAATGACACCAATACTTTAGCCAATTGTTAAAATTGATCATTTTGTCTTTATACTGTGGCATCATTCTTGGTGAGGGTAAGATGCTACTCAAGGTCAGGGTCATACCGGCCTGGGCTACATGATCAAAGAGCTCCTCTATGTCTCTTTTCATGTAGTCCAGGGAGGTACATCTCAGGTCATTCACACCAGCATGGACAATGATGGAGTCATATTTGTACTTGCTTTGGAGTGACCTGAGTGCTTGTGTTATGTGGCGGATCCTGGCACCCGACAGGCAGCTTACAGTGACCTTCTCCTTGTTCAGCCTGGTGAGTGGGACGTCAGTGTGTCTGACAATAGAGTCACTTATTACAAGTGTATTAGGTGTGTTGTTTAGCCTTAAGGGCTGTGACTGTATGGCACACTGACTTTGTGAGCTATGTGCTACGTGGGTATTGTTTCTTGGTAGGGGTTGCTTGGATGTCTGCTTTGGAGGTCTCTGCTGCTTAGGCAGATTTTTATTTAGAGCCTCCGAGTATGTTTTTGTGTGTTTATGTGTTTGGTTTGCTGATGCGATAGGTCTATGTGAGACTGGATTTGTCGTGTGTGTGGTTACCTTCTCCTCCTGACAGGCTGTGCCAGTACTGGGTTGAGAGAGCTTAGCCTCCAGTTTGGCTATATAGTTGCATCTCTCACATATATTTGAGCTTGTTGGGAGGAGGAGAGGGTGGTCTGTATACATAAGGCAGTTGTAACATTGCCTCAAGATTCACCAGCTGGACTGGAGAGTAAACCCTAAACTGACCTTTGGACATGCCTGAATAATATAGGGAACTACTTATTGACTGATCAGAAAGAACCAGTAGGGAGCAAGTACTTAAAAGGAGTATAAGAGGATGTAGTGCTTAAGTTTATTTGTGTTTACTTATGAGATTACTTATACGAACAAGTGCAGGGCTTTAGAATGAAAATAGAGTGCTTATTTTGAGATTTAGAGCAGTTCTAAGGGAAAAAGTGAAGAGCAGACTTTGTGCAGCTGGGAATACTTTAAAGTGGCGCTGCTCTGCTCAACACTGCGCTAAAAGAGAGTTGCAGGATTTTAAGAGAGAGAGATCAAGGAGTTTGGAATTGACCCAAAATGGCCAATAAAACTACAGTTTCTAGGCAGTAGCCACTCCTACAGGGACAGGCAGGCTGCTCAGTGTTAACCACTGCCACTGGTGAACACAGAGACTTCCCTTTAGCCCAAGCAAGCACTGGCCTCCAAGAAACTTATAAACAGTTCAGAACAGCAACTCTGTAACTGAACTTTCTTTTAAATTATAGAAAGTGGGAAAATAGTAAGATTTTTTTTTTGTTTTTGTTTAAGGATAGCAGAGACACACAAGTAGCAAACTAGTCAGAACAGTGCAATAAATGACCCCAACACATGTGTGCTAGGTCAGAGGCAGGAAAAATGCAATTTAAGAAAAAACAATTTTAAATTAGGTGCAATGCAATAAATGCAGTAAACAGGCTCTAGATATGTTCTAAATACTGTTTCTAACCCAGATATCAACTTTTGCAATCAAGAAAATGCCAAAAAGTAGGTGGCAATGCAGTTTTTCTAAGAAATAAATCACAAGAAAATATTTAAAATCTCAAAAGTGGCTCCTTTCTTCTCTCAGTGTTTTCTCCTCTTGGTAGGTGCTTCAGCAACAACTATCAAGCCTGGAAAGACGCCAAAACCATATGGTTGCAGGGTTTTAAGAGAGAGAGGTCAAGGAGTTTGGAATTGACCCAAAATGGCCAGTAAAACTACAGTTTCTAGGCAGTAACCACTCCTACAGGGACAGGCAGACTGCTCAGTGTTAACCACTGCCACTGGTGAACACAGAGACTTCCCTTTAGCCCAAGCAAGCACTGGCCTCCAAGAAACTTACAAACAGTTCAGAACAGCAACTCTGTAACTGAACTTTCTTTTAAATTATAGAAAGTGGGAAAATAGTAGTCCATCTCGCCTTACATTCTTACTAACCCCCCCTCCTACCCCGTCCTTGAGGACCTGGACGTATAGTTTCTAGGTGTCAGTAGTCCTTTCGGTTGGGGTTGTTGTTCTCAGTATGTGTGTGTGCGCTTGCAGTAAACAAGATCTGGGGAATGGGCCTGTTGCATGATGGGATACCACTTAGCCACGAGCCAGTTGAAGACTTTGAGCTAGAGTATGGCCTTGTCGGAGCCGAGGTGTGGCTCCGAACCCAGGGGTAAGAATGTAAGACACGATGGACTACATACAGCAAACGTTATGGTGAGTACATAACTTCTTGTTCTTTTGAATTGTCATGTTATTACAAATAAAGTTACCCATTTGTCTAAACTGATTGGATATCCTGACATTGACTACCACTGCAGATAACTATGCAATCATAGGTGTACTCTCTGACAGCATAAAATCATTGCTAGACTTCTCAGGGAAGAAAACAGCAAAAAAAAAAAAAATTATTACGGTGACTCTGAAGATATACTTTTATGCTCTCTCGTACAAGTACACTATATTTTCCTTATTTTTTGCTTTTTAGGATGGTGTTTTGTCTGTCACAAGCGCATTTCCCTACAAGGTTAATTTCTTACAGTAGGACTATATTTTATTTCCAACAAGCACATTTCTCTACAAGGTTGATTTCTTATAGGAGCCAGAGTTCAAACCAGTCAAGCTTATGTGGAGACCATGTGCATATGGACAGCATATGGACAATAAATACTAGTAATGCTGGTGATAGACCTGTGTAGTCGTGTGCAGTAAGGATTGACAACTATTAAAAAATAACTGGAAAATGAACAGCAATTCTCGTTTCACATTTTATGAATTACTTATACAGTGTCTTTTCCATTAAAGATTTGGTGTTCTGGGGAGTTAACTTCCACAACTGTACTTTATTTGCATTTTGGAAGAGATGTTTATCTTTTTATGGATATCCCAGTATCTTATAGGCTTAACTTACACAAGAGGTGGTTTCTGTAAGGTTAGATGTATTGGATGGACTGACTGAGATTAGACTTCCTTTGTCATTAACTATTCCTCTACATGCTGTGATAGACGTTTGTACAAAGATAAGTAGAGGTAGTGACCAAAGTTGTAAGCTTAGACAGCATATGCACAAACGTATGTTAAAGATGCACAGCAGGGACTTTTTTTTCTGGGGTTGCATTGTACAGGTTTTTTTTTTTTTTTTTTTTTAATGGGAGTTTGTTTGAAAAGTGCATCAGATCCTTTGATCTGATGTTGTCATTTGCATTCGTTCCTCAACCTGAGAGTTCGGATCTGAGACTCTGATCCAATTTGACTACTTTCTATTGCCCTAAGATCTGATTCTCGAGCTCCTCCTTTACCCGTAATGCCTCATTCCCCTAGATTACCTCAGATCTCATTTGCCGCTCATCAAGACAGGCTGCGATTTGCGACTCTGTCAAACTCCTAGTGGGTTGAGTGTTTTTTTTTTTGTTTTTTTTGGCAAATTGTTTATTCTATTCTTACTCGTTTTCTTTTTCTTAATCCTCCTTACCCTTATTTAAATAAAAATATTCTTGTGGATTTACTGGATTTTGTAAATCCCTTTTTTCCTAGCTCATTGGTTCTTCCGCTAAATTCCTTTTACCTTTTTTGGAGGAACATGACTTATAAACAAGTTGGTTTAAAAATGCACTTCCTTTGGGCACAATTTGATGCCCACTGTCCACAGGGAGTGCATTTACTGCTTAGGCCCTAAGCATTTAGAGTCTGTGAGGGCTTTAATCAACATGCCGTCAGTGACAGGAGAAATAACTTGATTCTCAAAAGCCTTCTGCCTCCTGTCTAGGCACTTCTACTTCATGGGCTTATCCCCGGATAAGGCTTCTCCACTAACCTTGTCTGAACCACCAGAAAAGGTTCAGAAGACAATGGAACCGAAGACCTCAGATCCTGTACTGACTGTCACTTCACCCAATATCATTACTATCAGGACTTCCCTCTGACCCTTTGATCCTCTGGGCCCCTCTCCTAAATGAGCTTCCAGACCTCCTTCCACCTCCTCGTCCATCAGGTCTTCTCGCAGTTTTTCAGAAGCAGAGGTTGATAGAATGATGAGGAAATTTCACAGGACACCAATCCAGATGAGGGTTTCGCCAGGTGCATCCCCCTCCAGATCTGTGAGTTGTCAATCTGCCCTCTTTCCAGTTGCTTCTTCTCAATCCAACCACCTGCTTCGAAGCCTTTGGATCCGAAGGCCCCGAGAGTCTAGACGTTTGATCTGACAGTACCTGTTAGTTGAACTCCGACCATTTCCCTGACCCATAAGGCCTCGGAGCCGAAGCCTTGAATTTGGATCTGAGGGATTGATTTTGACTCCTAAGTTTGTCACTTCTCCTCAGAGCTTTGGCATTCAGCAGCCATGAGTTGGCTCCTCCCCGCAGAGCGGGAGATTGGTCGGCCTCGTGGGTTGTCTGCTCTGAGAGTTTCGGCTCTGGAGAGACTGCCTTTGACTCCTTTTGGGTCTTTCTGCCTTTGATGTGGTGGAGAGGGTTCTCTCTCATCCTGAGATCCATGCCCCACCCCTGCTTTGGATGTTGTGCTCGAATGCTCTCTTCTATAAACTCCAAGACAGAGACCCTAAAAGAGCTTCCAATCAGCTCCAATTTCGGAGCTCCCCATCTCTTCCAGTACCTCTCTGTAGCATCCCACTGAGGAGGTCCATCATAAGAGAGCATGCAGAAGGAGGCACCGGGATTCCCGCCCAGGAGTCCATCACCAAGGACATTGACTTGGATAAGGTGGAAGGGTCCCCAAGATCTCCACCTGAAGATATCTCTTTTGGAGACATTCTTGAAATCCTTCGCCAGAAAGGTGGAAGGTCTGCCCAGATCCCTACCCAGGATGAATTGGTGGTTTTTGGATGCCTTCTGGTCTGGCTCATCTGCTTTCTTGGGTGGCTTAGTCGACCTTCAGGATGGATACTATCATATCAAAATGAACAGGTGCTCAAGAAAGTTTCTTTGCTTCTGGCGGGGGGGCCATTCATTATCAATTCAGAGTACTCCCCTTTAGTCTTACCACAGTCCACAGGGTGTTCACCAAATGCATGGCAGTAGTAGCGGCACACTTGAGACTGTATGAATTCAACATGTTTCCTTATCTAGATGACTGGCTGCTAACCATCAACCAGGCATTGATTGTTACAAGCCAGGGACTATCTACTACATCTGGCCCCTACCTTAGGCATCACGATCAACATGCAGAAATCTCAGCTGCAACCTTTTCAGTTCATAGCTTTTATAGGAGCCGTCTGGACACAGAAAGTTGTCTAGTCTACCTGCCTCCAGACAGGTTTTCAACTTTAAGATTACATATCAAACAAATTCTTGCCATTCCAAAACCCTCAGCAAGTCTAGTCCTCAGACCATTAGGCTTGATGGCTGCCTCAACTTTTTTTTGGGAGTAAGCTTTTTTTTGTTTTTTTTTGTTTTTTTTTTGTTTAACAAAAAAAACATCTTTATTAAATTATTACATATGATATAGACAATCTTACATTTTTATAGATAAAAAACAGACATTGATACCACTTTTGTTGCAAACATTATGCATCACAGGTACCACTGAACCAACAGTAGTTGCAAACATTATACAGCACTTATAATCTAACCAGTCATTGTCAGTTGAGCATTATACAGCTCATTCAAATCCTGCCATCTTTTTAAACCTTGTTCCTTCTCTGCATATATTATTCCCACAATTCCCATTTTTCCTATGTAGTTTGCTCCTTCCATTTTGTAAGGATCCCAATTCCAGTTGTTTTATCTCTGTTATTATATTCAGTACTTCTAGCAAAGCTGGTTTAGACTTTGATTTCCATTTTCTAGTAATTGCTTTCTTGGCAGCCACCATAATTAAACTCAGCAAGGCTTTACTATGTCTAGGCAATTCCGATTCTGTATCACAGCTCAAAAAGTAATCTCCCCAGTCAATCCAATCTGCTTACCCAACATTCCCCAACAGAGTGGTCCACGGGGAATCTCTAAAGTCTGCCAGATCTCTACACTCCAACTGCCTCTTTCTTCCCCATCACACCTCCATCATTTGTTATCCACCCGAGGAAAAATTCTTTGGAGTCTACTTTGGGTATAAATATACCTATGTAAACACTTTAGGCAAAGATCCTAAATCTTCTAGACTTTGTTGCATATTTGGGAGATATACATATATCCTCCCATTGTCTTTGTGAATTGCTTATGTAATCTCTCTTCCCAATCCTTTGTAAGCTACTCTGATTGATTCTTATAGTCATCATGCAATATTTTATATGCTCTACTAATTATTACTTTTAATGGCAGCTACTGTTCTAGATTCTTTTAAAAATTCTACCAGTGCTGGTCTTTCGTTTAAGACCCCCCCCATTTCTTTCTGTTTGCCTGTACTCTGATATCAATCCTTGATAGGGTAGGTAGTCTCTAACTTGCAGTCCAAATACATTCTTGGCATCTTCCCATTCCTGTTGCCTTTCTGTTTTAGTTATTTGCTCCTAGTACCTTGGTTCCTTTGCCAGTTTTCTCCAATAAATTCCAGCCATCTCTTGCCTATTGTCTGCATTCCTAACTGCATTTATCCCTGTCATCAGAATCTCTTTTCTCTATTCCCATGTTGGTTTAGTTCTTAAAATAATCCCTGCTGTTTTATGAATATACTATTCTGCATGATTGCTGTCGTCATCCTTAAGAGTCTGCATCCAAAATCCCAGTCTCTCCTTGTTTCTTGAGCTTCCCCCTTGTATCATCATCATCCCTTTCCACTTTGATTTATAGTTTTTTGCTTGTGTTATGTATAGGAGCCTTAACTGTGTTGCTGTAAAATACCCCCTCAAATCGGGAAATTCTAGTCTGCCTTGTTCTGTTGGAAGAATCAGCTTATCCCATTTGACCCTTGCCACCCCCCCACCCGATAAAATCCTTCAGCTGTTTTTCAGTTGCTGTCCACAGCTTCTCCTCTGGTTGATAAAATTATGCCTTATCTGTGTATAAGATTAAAGGGGCTAAAATATTTTAATTGCTTGTATATTACTATCCATATCCATATAACAAAGCCTCCAGTTTCTCAGTTTTTGTATTATCTTCTGTTTAGTCTCTTGGCTGGCACAATAACCTTGATTCCAACAGCATGCTTACACATGAGAATACTTCAGTGGGCTCTGGCAGTACAATGGTCTCTACACTTCTACCTGCTGAATCACCCTGTCAGGTTATCCCAAGTGTAGAAAGACTCAGTTCTATGGTGGCTCCACTCGGAAGAAGTTGAACCTGGACAATCCTTGTTTTTCCTACCCCCAATGCCATGTTGATCAGGGATGCTTCCCAGCTGGGGTGGGGGGGGGGTGGCCTTATCTGGGTCAGATGGTTTAAAGCACGTGGTTGACACAGGAGATCAATTTGCAAATCAGTGTCCTAGGGATGAGTGCGGTGCTTCTAGAGTTGCAAGCACTTCAGAACTTTTTCCCTCTATGGACAATAGAGATACAAACAGACATGTTCATGGTATGGTACATTAGCAAGCAAGGAGGAACCAGATCATGCCCCCTGTGTTGAGATACAGTGCGGGTTTGGCAATGGGCAATTTCTTCCAACTGCTTCATAGTAGCAACACACATTCCATGGAATTCCAACATTGTAGCGGACTGGCTAAGCAGAGTTATCCTGATGCCTCACAAGTGGTCTCTAAACCATTCAATGGCAAACATGATTTTCTACAAATGGGGGAAACCATGTTGCAACCCTTTTGCATTCCCCTTCAACAACAAATGCAGCAGGTTCTTTGCCTTGATCCCTCCTCAGGGACAGTCACTGAGAGATGCTCTAGTCCATGTTTAGCACCCAGGTCTTCTTTATGCCTACTCTCCCCTCCCCTACCCCTCATACCCAGATTTCTTCCGAAAGCACGGCAGTTAAAGAGCAGAGTGATCCTCATTGCCACCTTCTGTGACCTTGACAGGACTGGTTCCCCTTCCTTTTGTCTCCTGTAATATGCCCTCAATGGATGCTAGACCCATATCCAGATCTGTCCCATCGATCCGGGGAGTTTCACCCAGATCTCCTAGGATTGAAACTAACTGTATGGTTTCTCCAGTTCCAGTGATGGCTAGAAATACCAGGCTTTCTTCACTGCTTCAAAGGATCTTAATATCGTCACATAAGGCTTCTACCAGAAAAATCTATAAAAGTAAATGCAAGAGGTTCTCGATTTGGGTTCACCAAAAACATTTAGATCCTTTTACAGCTTTTATCCCTGCAGTTCTAGACTTCCTTGCTTCAATTTTCCAAGATGGGGCAAGTTTTTCTGTTAAGGTGGAGCTGGCAGCCATCTCAAATTACCACATGTGAGAAAATTGATCTTCTCTTGCTTCATCTAAATTGTGTAATACTTTCCTCATTGGATACCCCTTTACTTACACCTGCTGTAAAGGACCCCATTCCTCCTTGGGACCTAACCATGGTTTTACAAGCTCTCATTCAACCCCCTTTGAACACTCAGGCAAAGTAGATTTAAAATCCCATTCCTGGAAGACTGCTTTTTTGGTAGCCTGATAATCATTTCAGCTAGAAGGGTGTCTGAATTGCAAGCACTGTCATCCAAACCCACATATTTGACTTTTCATAAAGAAAGAGTAACCTTGCTTACTGACCCATCCTTTTTGCCCAAAGTTGTCCCTGAAAGCAATATCAATCGGGTCATCAACCTACCGGTTTTCTTCCCCAATTTCCAAAATAAAGGTGAATTTACTCTTCACCTTCTGGACATTCATAGACAACTATGTTCTTACCTCAATAGAAGTCTTTCTGAAAAACTGACCAGCTGTTTGTGTCCTCCTGAAATGCTAGAATGGGAAGGCCTGTTTCCAAAGTCACTTTGGCTAAATGGATTACAGATTGTATATTTCTTGTATATTTTCCAAAGGTATTCCACTGCGTCAAAATGTAAAAGCTCATTCTACTAGATCTAGATCTACATCTCAAGCCTTCTGGTCCAGGGTTTCAGTTGAGGACATTTGTGTGGTTGCTGCCTGGTTTAGCTCCCATACGTTTGGTGCACATTACAGACTGGATGCTCTCTCTAGAAGTAGAGCTGCATTTGGTTCCACAGTGCTCCAGAAGATCCTTCCATGAATGCCACCCGAGGTTACTGTAGTTGGGGACTCTGTCCCACAGGTTGAGGAATGAATGAAAATGACAACATCAGATAAAGAAGATGTTCATCGTGTTTCATAGTTGCAGTCATTACCCTTGGGTTATCCTGCTGGCAGGCTACCCGCAGTCGGCCTGAATTCCAAAGTCTTGGTCCGGTGTCAGTTGCTGTCGCCTCTTCCCTGACGTCAGTGCTCCAGGGGTATAAAAGATGCAGCCGACGCCATTTTCCTCGGTCTTTCTTGCCGCGCTGGGCCCCGAAGCAGAAGCAGTTCGCAAGTGCCGGTCGGCTGACTCCTAAGATTTTCGTGTTCGAATTTCAGATCCAAAGTCTTCATTTAAAGCTAAGTACCCTGTTGGGGAAACTTTTTTCTTGCTCCAGACCGAAAAGTTAATAGTTGTATTTCTGGTGGGAAGCAAATACCTCATAAGGACTTCCATTCTTATTGTATTCCTTGCCTAGGCCCTGATCACGACGTTGCTAATTGCAGGTTTTGTGCTAGATTTCACCAACGCACTATTAAGCATCGGTACAATTTTGCATTTCATTACTTTGGCCAAAGATTTAATTACACGATGTCATTGGATAGCCATCCGACTACTGCAATTCACAAGAAACGCAAGGAAAAGGACAAGTATTCGAGGTCTAAAACTGACAACGAGGCTTCTTCTAAGCCAGTCGCTGGTTCACCGGTTCTCAGTGAGGCGCTTTCGCAGCCCCTGACGCCCGCTACCTCAGAGCCGCCGGCCGCTTTCGACTCCCACGTGGCGCAGACTAGGCCGCTGGAAACTCAAGGTATTGGACACTTGGAAAATATTCTCTCAGATGGGTCCGGAGCCGCTGAGCAGGCATCAGCTTCTGAGGGTGTTTTCAGACCTACACAGTTATATGTAAAACCGACTACAGCTTCAAAGGCAAAGACTAAAGCACCACTAAAGACAAAGAAACAAGTGCAGCAAGCCCATGGACAGGCCTCCATGCCTAAAAAACAGATGCTCAAAATGGCCGAAGACCTAATTACTTTGATCAGGGGTTCCCATCCCTCTCCTGATAAGAGGCCTAGGCAAGAGACAGAATATGAATCTTAAGATCAGGTTTCCATTTCCTCTGACTCCTCTTCTGAACAGGAATACTCTCTTCCTCCCTATGAGGATTCTGATGCTGAAGAATCTATCCCTTCAGCCTCTCCTCCTGAGGATTATTCTTTTGGGGAAACCCTGCATACCATGAGGGAGCACTTCCACTGGGAGAGCCAAGACTACTCAAAATCTAAGAAAAGGCTCAGATACTTTCTTTTACTACCTCAGCACAGGCCTCTTGCTATCCCCCCCCTGTTTTAGACATTGTAGATGATATATTTTCAGAGTCTGGCCTGTCTCCTGACTCTTTACCCCCTGCACTGTTAAGCCAGATACTGCAGGGTTCTAGATTCACATAAATTCCTTTATAAAAGCCCTGCTGCTGACCCAGAAACTATTTCTCAGGGTCCCAAAGGGGTCAAGGCTTCCACTGCAAAAAACCCTATCCCCTCTGATAGGGATTCAAGGGCACTGGACAGATGGAAAAAGGTTTACACTTCTGCTACCTTGGCTGTGAGGGCTTTAAATTGTCAATTTCATATGCTTAAATATCAGCAATACTTAATGTCACTGCTTAAACAGAAAATGTTAACAAATTCTGAATGTGCAGAAAACAAGGAAATGCAGGATTTATTGCATGGATCTGAACAAGTTGGAAAGCATATATTGCAATGTGGTTCTGATTCTCTGGAGGCCTCTTGCAGGGCCACTGTTACGGGTTCTGTCATTAAGAGGCATACTGGGTTAAAGGAACAGAATCTGCCTGATCATGTTAAAGCAAAATTATTAGATGCTCCATTACAGCATGATACTTTGTTTGGTGTTAAAGCAAAAGAGGTGTTGAAGAAAATGGAGGACAAAGCGAAATCTATGCAGACAGTTTTAAGGATTTCTTACAGGTGCAGCCACCCAGATTTAGCAAGAACTGACCTACAAAGAATTGGTCCTTTCCAGTGTCAGACAGGCCACAAAGAGGCAGATACAGACGCCCCAGGGGCAGATCCCAGCCCCAAGGCTCATACAGGCTTAAACAATGGGGTGCTTCTACCTCCAAAAGCGGAGAAGACAAATCACAGCCATACAGGAAACAGTCCCAATGACTTTCCTCTGCCAGCACCAAGCACTTATCTTTTGGCAGCCCCCTTAGGGGGTAAACTAGCACTTTTTTCACAAAATTGGCACATGATCACCCAGGACAAATGGTTCTTGAATATAGTGTCTCAGGGCTACAGGTTCCACTTTCACACCCTGCCACGGGCAAAAGGTATGCCAGACCTGCCACACAATCAATGGGCTGAAGCACAAAAGCAAGTTTCATCCCTCATGGACATGAGGGCCATTCAGCGAGTACCACAGCAAGAGCAGGGACAAGGATTTTACTTGAGACTTTTCTTGGTACCCAGAAAGGACAAAGCCTGGAGATCAATACTGGACCTGTCTATTCTAAATACATTTCTGGACGTTCCAAAATTCAAAATGTTGACTCTGCAGCAGCTTCTGCCCATGCTGGGCAAGAAGGCTTGGCTTGTATCTTTGGACCTAAAAGAGGCATACCTGCATGTCCCAATCAGTCATGCAGAAGATACCTCAGATTCATAGCTGGCTCAATGCACTACCAATTCTCTGCACTGCCCTTTGGCTTATCTACTGCACCCAGGGTCTTCACAAAATGCCTGGCACCAGTAATTGCATTTTGCAGACAAAGAGCAATTCAAATATATCCTTACTTGGACGACTGCCTTATTCAAGCAGAGAACAAGGACATTCTACTAAAGCATCTGGCATTTGTAAAAAGATTACTAATTTGCCTAGGGTACACAGTAAACGAAAAGAAATCAAAACTAGTACCCTCTCAAGAGTTAATATTCCTGGGTGCAAGCTTAAATACAACTGCCCAGATGACTTAGCTCACACCAGACAAACAAAGGCAACTGACTTCTTACTTCTTCAAAATGTTGGCAACAAAAACCCAGTTATCTGCAAGAAAAATTCTGCAGCCTTTGGGCTTCATGGCATCCTGCATTCTGCTAATTCCATATGCCAGACTGCATATGAGGAAACTATAATGGTATCTAAAAAGTGTTTGGACTCAACATTGCCACAGCCTGGAAACATTAATTACCCTCATTCCCTGCCTGCAGCAGGAGTTTCGATGGTGGGCGCAGGCCTGTCAACACACAAGGGACAGCCATTCACTTTACCCACAGCCAGGCAGACACTAACAACGGATGCATCAGATTATGCCTGGGGGGCCCACATGACAGGAAAATGTATTCAGGGCACATGGCCCGCAAGCCAGATGCATCTTCATATCAATCAAAAAGAGATGCTAGCTGTTCAAAATGCCCTGACAGGTTTCAAGGATCTGCTTCATCCAGGGCAACTACTGATAAAGACGGACAATACTACAGTTATGTGGTACATAAACAAGCAGGGAGGCACACATTCCTACCCCCTCTGCAGACAAGCCATGACTTTGTGGGACACAGCATTGACTTATCAAGTTCACCTGCAAGCACAATTCCTGCCAGGAAAGATAAATACTCTGGCATACGAACTAAGCAGAAACCTCATGGATCCCCATGAGTGGAAACTGGATTCACAAGTCTTCGGCACGATAACAAGGAAATGGGGATGCCCAGATCTATTTGCCTCCCCTCATAACTGCCAGCTACAGAGATTCTGCACAAGGACTTATCACAAGCAAGCATGGAAAGTGGATGCCTTATCCTTCAGCTGGAAAAACCTAAAAGTATATGCCTTTCCTCCACTGACTCTCCTCCACAAGGTACTCCTAAAGGTCAGACAAGAGAAGTCAAAAATGATACTGATTGCCCCAGACTGGCCACGCCAGCACTGGTACCCAATCCTAAAGAACTTGTCTCAAGGTGCAGCCTGGACATTGCCTCAAATTCCTCACTTACTGACCCAACAAAATAATCCGATCCTGCACAGCCAACTCAGAACCTTAAATCTGGCAGCATGGCAGATAATGTAACCATTTAGAACACTCCTCTCTCCAAAGCTGTGATGGATGTTATTTTGGAGGCCAGGAGGCCCAGTACCAGAAAATCTTATGCAGAAAAATGGAAGAGATTATGTGCTTGGAACCAGGCACAAGGAATTGACACGTTTGTTCCAAACATTCCTCAGATTTTACAATACTTAACTGAGATGCTGGACAAAGCCTGTCCTTTTCATCAATTAAGATCCATGCCTCTGCCATTTCAGCCCATTACAATACGGAACCACCTATCTTTTCTCATCCTTTAATGAGGCAGTTCCTCAGAGGGGCCAAAAACGTAAGACCTCCAAGGAGAGCACCAGTACCTGCATGGGACCTCAATTATGTCTTGGAAAAACTCACACTGCCTCCTTTTGAGCCAGCCTTAACAGCTGATATAAAATTCTTATCCTGGAAAACCGCTCTGCTCCTAGAAATAACCTCTGCAAGATGAGTCTCGGAGTTTCAGGCACTCATGGCTGTGGAACCTTTTATCATTTTCCATCCAGACAGGGTTTCGCTGAGGACAAACCTGACATTTATGCCTAAGGTGGTGTTCAGTGTGGCCCTTAACCAAACCATTCACTTGCCTACCTTTTATCCAAACCCACAGAACAAGGGTGAGAGACGTCTGCATTCTTTGGACATACACAGACAACTACGCTTCTGCTTGGACAGAACTAAAGCTTTTAGAAAGACTGAGCAACTTTTAGTGGCATATGCTGCAGGATCACAAGGAAAGGCTATTTCAAAACAGACTATTTCAAAATGGATAGGCCATTGCATTCGTTTCTGCTATTCACAACATGGCAAATCAGTGCCTAAGGGCATTAGGCCACATTCAACCAGAGCAGCAGCCACTTCAGCAGCCTTCCTCAGAGGAGTACCAACCAAAGACATCTTAGAGGCTGCAACTTGGAGTTCGGTGCACACTTTTACAAAGCACTACCACTTAACTCTCTACTCTAAATCCAGAGCAGGCTTTGCCACTGCAGTTCTGCAGGGCCTCATAACCTCTCCTAATCCTCTTTAGCCCCAGCCACCCATTCTCAGCTTTGGGATTCAACCCAAGGGTAATGACTGCAACAGTGAAACACGATGAACATAGTACAGTTGTGTACCTACCATAAATGTAGATGTTCGAGTGTATTCACTGTTGCAGTCCAGGTTACCCTCCCACCATCCCCCTTTCTTTTGCTGGGTCTTATCTGTACTTCTCTGTTCTATACAACCTATATGGTGTATTTACTTGTAGATGAAGGAAATGATTACCTTAGTGCATGCATGTTTATTGGCATAATTTTTAGCCTACCCTTTTGGGGGCACCTGACATCTGGGGCAAGAAAAACTGAGGAAAATGGCGTCAGCTGCATCTTTTATACCCCTGGCGCACTGACGTCAGGGAAGAGGTGACAGCAACTGACGCTGGACCAAGAATTTGGAATTCAGGCTGACTGCGGGTAGCCTGCCAGCAGGATAACCCAAGAGTAATGACTGCAACAGTGAATACACTCGAACATCTACATTTATGGTAGGTATACAACTGTACTTTATGTACTCACCATAGCATTCCATTTGTGCTGTCCATTTTCATTCTTCCTCAACCTTCCCACCCTCCTTTCCCCTGTCCATAACTTTGAAAGACCTGATGGATAGGCCTTCTGTTTGAGCTCCTGAACTTTGTCCTGTCCTTTTCTAATCTGTGTATAGAACTAGATACACTGTAAATATGGTAGTGGCAAACTTGATCTGAGGTAATGTAGGGGAATGAGGCATTATGGGCAAGGGAGGAGCTCGAGAATTGGATTCTAAGACTTTAGAAAGCAGCCGAGTCAGATCCAAACCCACAGGTTGAGGAAGAATGAAAACGGACAACACAGATGGAATGTTATGGTGAGTAAATTAATTCTTTTTCAAGGTCATGACTAAAGGAAGAAAGTATTTTGGGGATGGGAAAACTTACCTTTTGTGCTAAACTGGCTAACTAGCTTACTAAACTTGAAAGTACCAGTTATCTGAGACATACACTCAGTATGCATTTTTTAGCTGTGGGCCCCTTGGTGGAGATCAGCTGTTTCAAGTACAGACATGAGACCATAGAGTATGTGTCTTTATGCCATTTGGCTTTCCTGCTTATAAAGTGTAAGCATGTGTCATGCTAGTGTATGTTTTATGTGACTTGCCATTGACAGAATCCTTTGTGTGTGTTGCAGAATGTGAGCACTTAATCCGCCACATGCTAGTGCTGGATCCTAGTAAACGGTTATCCATGGAACAGATCTGTAAGCACAAGTGGATGAAGCTTGGTGACCCTGATGAAGAATTTGATAGGGTAAGTAGTGAAAATGCATTTATTGTATGGAAGTGGTTTTGTTTACTACGTCTTGGTTTTGTGTATGTTCGTATGTACATATCTGGCAGTTTAGCTGACAGGGTTTAGGCTATGAGCCCCTAATGGTATAGTTTCTGAAGTCCTGGTTTTGATTCCTTTAAAAAAAAAAAAAAAAATATATATATATATATATATATATATATATATATATATATATATATCTATACACGGATTCACTTTATATTCTTGAAATACTGAAATGTCGAAATTCAGTATTTTGAGGCTACAAAGTCGAAACCTAAAAACAACGAAAACTTAGAAGCGCAAAATTCAAAATCTCGCACACCGGAGATTTTGAATTAGTGCTTCTACTCCACACACACACACACACACACACACACACACACACACACACACACACACCCCTTCCTCACCAGACATAAACACAAGCTGTCTACTACATAAAAGCAGTGGGCAAGACCCTGCACCCCCCCCCCATGTGGGGGCTGCGCCCCCCACACCTCCCCTACTAAAATATTCTAACTCCGAGGTCGCACTACATGCAAACACACACAAAGCACCACCACACAAGCTACATTCTAAACTTATAGCATGTGGCTTGCTGCTGTTAATGTTATCTGTGGTAGAAGTAATAGTGGTCAATAAAGATTTGGCCCTTGCTTCTCTCTATATATTTTTCTCTATAATTATCCTTAGGCAAGTTCTGCCTGGCAAAAATAGGTCTGCTTCTTTAGAAATTCCTGTCAAAAGGAACAAAAACTTAGACATATGTCTTGCCCTGCTCAGTTACTCAAGACATCAGTGACTTATTGAGCTTAGATCTGGGTTTATTCAGGCTTTTGGCCCTTTCATTTCAGCTGCCTCTGCCAAGAGAAAATTAGATTTTTCATTTGGAACAGGTTCAAGATTTTGAAATACAACTTGATTGTGAAAGGACAACTTCTAATCTTATTCATTTAGTCCATCTGTTCTAGAGTTTCCATCTATATGTTTGTTATCCAGGCAATCAGAATTCAGAATGATTGTCTGATGGTCTGGAAAACATTGTAGAAACTCCAGTATTCTGTTTCAAAAAACAGACTATCAGAGTTAGTTAAATTGGAAGATTCACTGTGTTTTTCTTTATTTAACAAAATAAAAAAAAAATGAAGCATCACATACCAGGAAAAGAGGATGCTCCTCCTCCCCCTGATGTACCTGTGATGTCACAAAATGGATGGAAGTGGGTAGGGAGAGGAGATTGACAGGGCTATAGGTGGTGTGAGGGGCATGGCCTTGGTCCAGTTTCATCCACAACGTAAGGTGGCAACCGTAATCCGATCTGACATTTGGGTCCTTGAAACACTTGTCAGAGCCAACCTGGGAGAATTAATGTTCATAGGTAGGTACTAGGCTATCTGCCCAAGGTCATTTATAAGCCTAGCCAGAATGTGTTGGCTGGCCTCCCTTTTAGATTAGTTTCCTGAGCCTCTGTCCAGCAGGGCCACTGAAGTGATC